>NW_010168596.1:0-56900 GCF_000695765.1 Mesitornis unicolor
TGGACCCAGCACTGAGCCCTGGGGAACACCTGTAACTCTGAAAGAATGTATCGTTTCCTGATAATGTTTTATGCTGCTTCGTTCAAGATTAGGTTTCTGCAAACAGAAACTTCCAAACCCCCAAAGACCTTTTTAACTTCTTCTCTTGTAAGCTGTCAATAGGTGATTGAAGTTACACAATCTTGTGTTTCCTGGGCCACAACTTTTGAAAAGGGAATTATCCAGTTATGAACTATTAAATAATGATAGAGGATTGCACGGTTTCTGCTAACTGCACTTGAAGTGTAGCAGACAGACGTTAAACATCCTGTGCCTCCCATATGTATAAACACTGGTTTGGAAATCACTAGGTTCAGTAGCCTTCAAAATCCTCAGTAACCACCTGGCTACCATTAGAAATTAGATGTACAAGCCTAACTTCAGGACATGGATAACCACCTGGGAGATGTGGGTTCAGGATCATGCTCAGGCTATGACTATCACCTCAGCTGGTGTAGCAGCTGGCAGCCAAAGGGAAGCTCTTCACACATCACTTGATAAGGGCAGAGGGAGGGGAGCAGAACATCAAAAGGACCAATTACAAGGTTCAACAGCAGAATATACCTTGCAAGTCATCACTCTTTAGTTCCTTAAAAATTTAGCTGGAATACAGAACCATAAAAGAAAAGCTTCTGCTTTCCTAGAAGGAAATTAAGTTTCCTACGTGAATGCTTCTATAAGGCCTCTGTGTCACACACTTAGGATTGTTTAAAGATATTCAGTATGCCTAGTCCTTGTCCCTGAGTTGGAAAGAGCATTATTCTCCACTGACTCTATGGGAAATGAGAGCTTCCTTAGACAAGTGCTGATGGCTGAGATATGAATATCTTCCTTTGTAACTTATTTGGTACCTGTTTGAGTGTGGTCAGGGACAGTGCAGCATTATGCTTTAACTTTGGAGTCCAGAAGTAAGAGTTGGGGATATGAAATAATTTTCAGTTTCCCATAGAGGTAATGACAGCCAAGGAGAGAATGTGATAAAGTAGGTAAGGGAGGAAATGCTACTAGGCAAATTGGAAATCTGGAGTAATGCAGTGAAAAGGAACAGCCTGAAGAATGGAGTCTGGCAAATGTTATATAACTGAAATTATTCTGGCCAGCTTTGGGTAGAGAAAAGCAAAAACCCAGAGCAGTCTCTGGTAAGGACCGCCCTGAAAGAAGAACTGGAATGGAAAAAGCTTGTGAAGCACTTTCCAACTGTCACAAATTCCTTTGTCAGTTAAGCAAAGTGCTCTCTACCGATTGCCTTGGATGGGGCTGGAGGTGGTGAGGTAGCGTCTAAGCTTTAGTGTGTACCTAGCAGCTTTCGCGCATGCGTTAGCCGAACTGGAGAGCAAAGATGAGTCCCCAGTATTTCTGCAGAAGGGAAAAAAAAAAAAGGAAGTTCTATTTAATTGCTGAATTTTGCCTATTTTGTCTACCAGAACTAAGCCATTGTAAGAACACTCAGCTCATTGTCTCTGGAAAAAATTTTACCAGTGGAGCAGCTGTGGTGTTTCAGTGAAGCATCTAAAATTAAATCACATGAAGCTGTCTTATTTCTTATTTTCCCATTCCAGTAAAGCCTGTTTTCTAGTTCAAAAACATCTTGAGTGCCCTCAGCTTTTCGTGACCTACATTCCATGCATTAGATAGTCCTGCCCTGCCCCCCACCAGTGACAGACACCCAAGGACAAAATGTCAATAATATTTTCCCAGAAATAGAGATGATGCATGTCTGAGTCAGGGACAGAGAAACCAAAGGGTGTATAAACAATGTGGGTGCAGAAAGATGAAACTGATGCAAGAGAATCTGTCAGAATTTGTTGTCTTCATAATTTTATATGAGGACTCAGTATTTTCACTATTGAAGTGGTGTTATTTCCCCTTCAAAGTTTTGGAAGTTAAATAATAATTCTTTCTCCATTTAAAAAATATTGTTAAATTAGGCATCTCATTTTTTTCTGCAGTTCTCTACTGTGTAAGTTCATCTGGGCTGTTGTTTTTAGCATGTATACCTCAAATGTGTGATGATGCAATTCTAAATTTTACCTGGATAATTATTAATTACATCTACTAGCTTGACATATGAATGTTTAACTATATATTAGGTATATATTCTTGAAACATGTATAAGCAGTGTTATGAAGTTTTGAAGCAGAGGCACAGAGAGATTTAAAGACAACCGAGAACAACAAAAAACGTATTTTCTTGAAGCTGATGACAACCGGAAAATATGGAGGCCCCTTAAATGTCTAAGCCTCCTTTTCTGTCTTGATCCATATGATTAAGATCTCATACTTTGGAGCATTTAGTTTTCTTGAGAATATGAGATTAAAGATTGTGATCCAAATGGGAGTGGGTTGATAGTTGTTGGTTTTGTTCTAAAGAACCCAGATGATGAATGTTAGAGGGTACAGAAATAACAAAGCTCTTTTTACTCAAGTATTCCATAGTTTTCAGTGGCCAGTAACATCTTATAAAGAAAGAGGGTAAGAACAGGGCAAGTATTCAATGACATGTACTCCTATTTTTATTTCCCTAGCAAAATACTCCCCTGTGACTTGGGGGATTTGAACTTCAGGTTGTAGCTGTATTTTAGCGTGGAATAATATTCCTAAGAATACTTCCCTTTCACTAGTTTATCTGGTTGTTATAAGAGGATCAGTCTACATACTACCTTTTTTAATATACTCCCCCTAAGCATCTGCAGAATAGTCTTGAAGACGAAATGCTAGCTTACATAACCGGAGTTGGTTCTTCTTTTGGGACAGTGCCTTCCCTTCAGCCTTAAATTGCTTGGTTTCTCTGGTTAGATTGACTCATGGTTGCAAAGTCGTAGATTTCATTCTTGGAGGTTTCCAAGACCAGACTGGACAAAATTACAGGTGGTTTGATTCAGCATTGGTGACCATTCTGCTTTCAGAGGGAGGCTGGACAAGATTACCTCCAGAGGTCCTTTCCAGTCAACATTTCTGTGATTCTGTGGTAATTGATGTGGTTGAGGGAATCAGAAATAGAAATTTTGTTTCTTGTGGTGAGGCATTTGTAACACTTAGGACAGTAATTGGAAAATGTGGATGAATCCAGTGTAATAATATTTGTCTCTGTAGTCCAATTCACATTAAGGAGAAATTATTATAGATTGAGCTGGTTCATCCCCTTGTATTAGCAAACCAGTTGCACAGACTTCAGCAGAATATGCTGGATGGCTTCAGTGGCTGGATGGAAAAGTGTTTAATCGGAATTGCAAGGTGGCAATGCTCCAACCAGTGGTTTGCTGTAACTTTGCTACAGAGGGCCCTTATGCCTCCACTTCTGTGTCCAAAAAAATGGTGTCTAGATTCTGGAACAGTCTTTGTAAATATTCTGCTTGTAACACTAACAAATATTTTTTTCTGTTTTGAGGGTAAGTCTGTGGGCTGTGGATGTTTCAGATAGGTCAAGTAAACTGAGATACCAAATCTTGTTGCATACACAGACAAGACATCAATCTGTCCCACAGGTCCATGACTTGGTTTCCTAAGAGGACTTTGATGCCTTTAGAAACCAGCATTTTTAGTGTGTTGGTCTTCTGAATGCAAAGAATAAGTGTGTATGAAGTACATAGACTGCCTTTGAACAGCAAGGGGAAAATTAGACCTCTTGGAAAATACATAACACATGTATTAAGCAAGGAGAAGATTAATGCTAACCAATAGGAAAAACTAAGAACGGGGTTTTTGTGTGTTATGAATACTATCCCTCTCCAGAGCATAGACTCTGGATTCAAGCCTACAGGATGGTGTATCCATCCATTTTAGAGCCTAGGGTCTTCTGTGGCTAGACATTTACATCTGGTTTTTGAAAGAATGACACTGATGCTTTTCTTTAAAAATAGGAATCCTGGAGATGGAAGAGATACCTTTGTTTTACATTATAGTCTTATGCTTTAAGCACTTACCAGGGAAAGAGCTGGTCCAGACCATCACCAACTATAGGATATTCAACTGTGTTGTTTACTAACACCAGTGCCCTGGTCTCCTGGGCTATGCTGTGGAGAACTGGAGATCTCCCTCTCCACTGTGCCAGAAGTAATCCAAGGTCCAACAGGAACAAAGCCAGAAGGGGTGTGGGACCTGTGGCTAGGGTGAAGGAAGTAGGCTTGCATTTTGGTCTGTTCTAGCACCACTAAAATTTGCACTGAAAATTCTTTGAACAGAATATGGGAAGAAAACCTGTACGACATATACAAATAGTATTCTGTCTTTTTTTGGAATTAGGATTTTCTTCAGATTAGGAATCTCTCTAAATTAGTTGATTAGATCTCTTCGGGCACAACCGGAGGACAGTTTGTCCCTGAATCCCAGATGAGCAAAGAGCAGGCAGCATCTAGGCTCAGACATTTGGGCATTGGTACTCTTATTCCACAAAATCCTCTCTTCATGGTCAAAGTTTCTCACTGGCTGTAGCTCTCAGTGGCTTGCTTAAATTTACACTGTTTACCCCATGAACTGAATCCAGATCACGTCAGTCTAGCCTACAGTCTTACTAAAAAGGTCCTCAAATGCATGGTGCTGCTTTAAGAAGCAGTCTGTGGGCTCTCAAGTTTGTGGATTGTTTCCTCCTCTGAAAGTTCTCAGGTTTCCTCCATTTCAGGAAGGTAAAAAGGCTTTTCTAAGAAAAGCCCAAACGAACAATGCTTGATCAGAATCCTAGCAAGTCATTGAAAGCTTTCTGTTAAGCCTTGCGGTATGAAGCCTTGGAGAGTAATGACAATAAGTTGCTTTAGCTCAAGATGAGTGTCAACTTTTCTGCTGTAGACAAAAGGAAAAGCTTAATTCCGAGGAGCTGAGTTTTCTGTGTTTTGCTGAATGAAAAGGGAAGCTTTGCTGGCACTGGTGGACAGAAAGTAAAACTGTACAAAATTAGAGGCCAAGCCAAACAGTGGCAAAAACAATGATGGACTTTTCTTAAGCTCAGTTGTAGGTGTAATAACACCTGAGGTTTTTCCATCAGAAAGGCAGAAATTTATTATTTTGGTTTAGCATACAAAACTCGGAAAATATATCCAGAATGGTTTGTAATTTTCTACTTTGGTTTCACAAATAAATAGCTAAACACTGAACTGTGGTCAGCATAAATTCTGGTACCCAAAATAAAGTTTCTTATACGAGAAAGAGAGATAAGGAAATCTGGTATAATGAAAAAAAAATAACGCACAAGGAACAATTCATATTTTAGGGAATTATATGTATTAGCACATGCAGAATCTTTTAAAGTGTCACAGGTAAATTTAGAGACCAAAGGCACTGAAATCATAGAAAACAATTATTTGAGCACAAGCATTTTTCTTCCATTGATATAATGGAGCATTTTCCACAGGCTCACTACATCATCATGGTACCCAATGAATTAACAAAGGGCTATTTATTATTTTTCCACAGACTTCTGAGTTTTGGACTAGACACTGTTCACAGTCTTCATTATTCACTGTGCTTTAGGCCATGCCCTAGCTGGAGATTACTGTTGTTATGAGTTAGGTGACTGGATTGTGTGAGTGGTCTTTATCTCATTCAGTGCAAAATCAGTTAGGTATGAGCATCTTTCAGCAAAAATTCATTAGAATTCAAAATGTTATGGAGGTGACATTTTTAGGTACTTCCTCTGGTGATGGTGCAGCCATGGGGAGAGTTAAATCCACCAGAGGAAAAATAATCAGCTTTTTGGCACAGAGGGCAGTGCCATTTTAAACTATGGTACTCTTTTCATTTTAAACTATGGTACCCATTTCTGACTAGGCCTGATTTCCTATCTCCTTTCTTGTAGAAGAAATAGAGGTATTTCATTGTATGTCATTTCTGAACTCCACAGGGTGCTGTCAAGCAGTTAAATAATTTATAGAAGAAGTAAACTGACATAATTTATAGAGACCAGCTGCGAAGGAGAAAAATGGGCATAGAACACCAATGGGTTTCACAGCTACTATCTGGCAACAGCAAATGATGATATTTAGGAAGCCAGGTATCTGTTACAGGCTAAAAAAAAGTATGCTATGACTCCCAGCTTGCCACTCGGTGTCTCACCTTCTCCAAAGTGTTCCTATGACTACAGTGATTCTCCTGGGCTTCTTATTCCATGTAATTTGGCCAGCCCCAGTCCCCATCCTCCAGCAAAGGTTTAAATCTTTGTTCATTCATTTTCAGCATGTCATTCCCTTCACTGATGAGTCTTTGTCCCCTCTTCCATTCTTAGCAGACCATTTCTCCTCTCTGCTTCCTCACATCCAAGTTCATGTTTCATCTGCATTTGCATTGCCTAGTTTTTTGTACTGAAATGTCAGTGCCCCAAAAAAGGGGGAATCTGGAAGTGACAGGTATCCTTTTTCTCATTCTGAAAGCCTAGCACTACAGGGGATATGAGAAGCTTAAGACTGTTCAGTGAGGACAGAATTGGTGCTGTTTAGCTCTTAAAACAGAAGCTGTTTCTGCTGAGCCCATTTAATCTCAGATTTCATAGAAGTTTATATTGTAAAACTTTGTCTAGGTTTGGCGGAAAACTGTGAAAGAATGGTTCCTGTAAGGAAGCGTCACTGTTTCCAATATATGTTGTAGTGTAGGCTTCTAGTTTCCCCAAGAAAATGTCTGTATACTTTTAACATTACAAAATATGTTTAATTTTCCCAGTTTAATTCTTGGAGAAAGCTGAAGAGTTGCACAATTTTGGCTGATACTTGCCAGCAAAATTCAGCCTAAGGCTAAGTTTTCTGAGCAACATATAAAATTTCACCCAAATGGTTCAGGTCTAGAAAACCTATAAGCTGTTGAATACAGAGTCTTGTAAATGGAAGAGTTAGGAAAGTTTAATAGTAGGCAGTGCTACCAACTCCACCTATAAGATCTTAAATCTACTAGTAGGTCTATAAATTAGATCATGCTAAAAGTAATACTAAAACAGTAACAAACATGTTTTAATCAAACCTGAAATGTCATAAAAAGCTTTACAGCCTTAAGCTGATACATAAATGTAGATCCTGATCTTGCAATATATCCTAAGAAAAGGCAGAAGTCAACGCTTTTCAGTTGTGGTGTCAATGTCAGCAGCCTACTGGCAAAACTTCACTAACTTGTTCTTCTAAATAAAATTTCTGTGAGAGTTCCTGTGCTCTGCAGTTCATGCCCTGAAATCTCTGCTCAGTTGTTATATGGACCAACTCCCACTGAAGTCAAGTTTCCCTGAGAGAGTACTGAGCATTAACTGAATAAGGACCTCTGTGTGTAGAAACATTTTTACTGTAACTATCCATTTCTGTGATGTTTTTTATGATAAGGGAGAGCAGAATCAGGGTATGCATATGGAGGTGGGAGTAAGAGACCAGTGTAATAATTAACATCTAGCAGACCTAAATTCTTTCTCAGTTGCTGGAAGGCAGCTGTTAAAGGGATGAAAACAAAGAAGAAGAAAGAGCGCAGTTGTTTCAGACAAATAGGTCTACTAATGTTTTCCAAATTTTATGTTGAAACTGTGGTGGGTAAGCAACTGGAGAATGGAATGAAAAGTCAGGGATCACAATGGGGTTTTGTTGGCAGATAAAGCTGGTGGACAGACATGAAAGGATGAGCTCTTCTCTCACTCTTTCTCTCTCCCCCTCTCTCCCCTCCCTCTCTTTCTTTCTGTTTCTTTAGATCTGGAATTCTCAAAAACAAATGAGATAGAACAATGAGAATTAAATGTCTTTAAATGCCCATATTGTAACCCAGCTCTTATAGCTACCTTTGATATTTCATGGTCAACCAAGATACCCTGCCATCTCTCATTCTTCCAGATCTAAAGGAGCCTAATAAAGTTGTTTCTTCTACCAAATTCAGCTAATCCCCAACCCTCTCTTGAATTCCTAATGTGTTTTTTTCTCTCATGTACCTTTTCCCTTTCCATCTTATGTCCATGCATAGCAATTTTGCTTGCTTTTTAAGAATATATTTTGCCTGTCTAAGGTGCCTATACTACTTCTGTTATCTTATTGTACAGAGACAGCCATAAGCATAAGCTATAATGTCACAGCAGAAGAATCAGTTTTCTGGATCAAAGTGTGTCTGAAAGAGATTTTGTGCTCGTGATTCCCCAGAGTGAGATGACAACAGAGGGTCAGCAAATGAGAAGGTTATTCTTTACCTTTTGCCACTGATGTGGGTTTATTCTGCAGAATCAGAGTTAGAAAATGCAAGAACTCTCCAGCCTCAACCCTTTTTGACAACTGTTTTCCTCCCTGAAGAATTTTTTTACTGCACTTATCTAAAAGACTGTCAGTGTGCTTATCCTGTGCAACAACACTCAAGGGAACTGAGAGAAGAAGGAACAAAGAATACCATTAAGTAGAAAGCTTTGAGATTTGCTTGATAATTTATTCTTATCCTTATTTATATTCTTTAGTATCTTTAAGAAATTACAGCAGTTGTTGCTAGAGGACTAGCAGGATGCTATCTGAGTTTTTACTGTAATACTGCACATCACTGAGGTTGTTAATGTATTTGGGACTCTGGTTATAGTTCTTCATATTGGTGGAGAACAAAAGCAGGCACTAGTTCCTTCTCCTTCCTGATAGTTGGAGAAAATTTCCCCCTTCTTACTGGTTTAGGGAAGAAGTGCTTCTCTGTAAGTCCCTCGTCCCATTAATTTGATGGAAATTCTTCCTGCCACTGCATTGCATTTTAGAGACTCGTCTGTGTGGTGATGGGCTGTGCCCCACTGCAGAGAAAGGGCTTTTCCTTACCTAGATTCAGAGTTCCTGAATCAGATTTTCAATTGCCTCCACTCCTCTTATCAGTAAAGAGAAAGGTGGAAACAACTCAAGCAGAGATGAATTTTCAGTGTGGAGAAGTTAAGCCACCTCTCTCACTGATTATTACAGAGAAAGTTTTTTGAGAACAAACACTATTTTAAAAGTAACTTTTGAAAAAGAGGAGTATTTAGTCCTTAGAGTACAATTGGACTGCATTGTATAAATCAAGGATAATCATAGTAAACTAGTTCTCCCTCAGAATGCCAACTTTCCTGAAGGTATTTAGAAGACAAATATGAATAGAAATGCACTGTTTCTAATAATGCAGATGAATGGACCCCAGGCTTATGAATTCTTGAGGAAAATGAATAAAGGCAATTTCATGCTGGCTCCTTGGCATAATGATAAAATAGAAGGTCTGTATTGCTCTACATAAAAGGCATATGAGTATTCCTGAAATCCAGAGTCATCTCTTCAACCTGTCAGACCCATTTCCCCTATTCTTGCTGTGCTGGGAATGCTGGTTCTTAACACCCTTTAGGCTTTGTGTTCTCCTCAAAATGACATCTCTGGTAAAATGGAGTGATAGGATTAATATACAATAGGAATTCAGAATATTTGCTGAATCTGGACTTTATAATAGCATGGCATGGAGTCTCATTTCAGAATGAATTAAAAATGACTTGGATAACTGCACTTTCAAGTAAGCTGGCAAGCAGACAAGGGACCATAAATCAAGGTTAATGATAATGGCAATGTACCAATTTGGAAGCGAAGATGAACATAAGGAGTATTGCAAGAATTGGTGCTAGGCCCAGCTTCACTAAAAGCCATTATTTATTATGTTAATGGAAACTAAAGAACACTGAAGCCAAAGCAGTTGCCAAAAATCTATGGAAGATGGAGAAGACATCTTGCCTAGCTTCAGCTATCTGAGTATTACTTGCTTAGAAGATTTTAGCTTTTAAATTCTCCTGAAAAAAATGGAGAGAAAAGGTACCTCAAAAGAGAAGTGAGAAGGCTAAGAGGAAGTATGTACTGTCTAGAAGCACCTCTCTAGAGATTTGGAAAAAGCCTAGATGAGTGCAGTAGTTAAATGACTGAAGTACTTTCAGGATTAATAAATATGATTAAATCTGGAAAAGCATTAAATTATGTTCCCCATTGGATTTGCTTTGGACTGAGATATACAGCTGGAGAAAAGTGTTTTGAAATCTTAGTGTCAATAAAGAAGTTTTAACAGAGATCAAGAAGTAAAAATCAGCTTTTAATATCAAATATTCTCAGAGTCAAGTGTTTTAGTACTTCATATTTAAAGCTCAGATAGATATTTAAGCTCAGATTTATTGCAATAATAATGAAATGTTTGTTGAAATTGAAGAGTAACAGTATTGAATGAGAAGACAAAGGGTTAGTTCAACAAATCATATATTGAAAATTAAAAATAACGGACAATCAAGTTTGACCAAATGATGACTAAGAGGGAAAAGAAAACCTGCTAAAAGTATAAAAAAAAGATGAAAACAGCAAGGGGAGTGATAACCCAAGGGGCATGAGTAAGGAGGATGAACTCAGTGTTACTGTAAGGTGAATTTTAAAATTATTGCTTAATACTAAATTTCTTCAGACTCTGAAATATTTTGCAAAAGAGAAGATGGAAGCCCAAAAGCATCAGAACTGTTGGGTTTTTAGTTGTAGGTTTGATTATTTTTAACTAGTCTTATAAAACAATGAAAACACACTGTGTAGTGTGTTCATATGCTAATTACGGCATGACAAACTAGAAGTGAAGTGAAATATGAATGTGGCCCTCTAAAGAGAGAAGAAAAGAGTGTCTATCAATGGTACTGTAGTAAGATTTGATCACAGTCTTAAGGTTTTCCCAAGGAAAAGTGAATGAGAGAGAAGCAGTAATGAAATCAGCACTCTAATCTAATGGGTCCTTTCCCTGAAAGATGAGAACACTCTCTTCCAATATTACTGCATTTAAGAACCATGCATCCTATTTCTACAGTATCCATAGTAATTGGACAAGATACTTGAACAGGTCTTATGGCAAGGCCTGGAACCCAAGTCCACTTTCATAAAGGAATTCTTTAAACTGAAAAAAGGATTATCTGTTGGCCTAGTGAATCTTTTATAACTCTGGGGAAAGTTGGCTGTCCAGAAGAGTGTATGAAGTCATCCTTCAACAGTTCAATGTTTAGATCCCATTCCTGGGACACATGTGTTTGATATTCCTTAGGCTAAGAACACAATTGGAAATAGGTGTTCCACAGACTGCATTAATGGATGACAAACCAACACTACAGCCACTAAAACCTTTGCTGGCATTTCCATGAACCTTGCTCAGTAGACGTGCTGTAAAAATCTTTAACATGTATGAGAGTTAGAATGATATTCGTTGTCTTGTGAAGTAAATGATGTGCTGGACTTTTCTGCATTGTCATTGCTGGAGCATAAGTGGGTGGTGTTGACTGGGTATATAAATTACTGATGAAAATGGAGACATCAAAGGACCACCATCTTGCAGTTAAGCAGCCTGTGTCACACATCTGACTTTGTATTGCTGATTCTGAAAAACTTTATGTGCTGTCAGCAGCATCTGCCTGGAAATTCACTGGAAAGAATAGTCACAGAGTCAATAAAAGCTCCAGAGCTGACTTTTAGAAAGCAGGAGTAGAGGACTGGTATCTGTGAAGTCTACCTACTTGCACTACATCACTGGTGTTATTAATCCTGAAAACCTTGTCACTGTCTGGAAATGATTTACTCTGAACATATTTAGGAGTTCTGGACCCTGTTTCCACCTGCCCCAGAGCAATTCTCTACACTGCAGGTAGTCCATTAAGCAAGACAGAATTCCTGTTTAGGGTTTAAAACAACAGGCTTTTGCTTTTTTGCAGCTCCATTTGGATTTTTATTGACTGGATGTAGCAGATTATTATGTCACTTGTGCTGTAAAAATGCACAAGCTATGAATAACATCAGTGTCAGAGATAAAAATGAAAGGCCAAGGCCTGCGAAGGAGCTTAAGGTACTTACATCCAAAACATAGATCCTTGGAACTTTTTCATACCTTTCAAAGGAACTGAACTCCCATCCATGCAGATTTCAAGATGTCTACATTTCTGGTGTTGGAAATATGGATTTATTCCAAAATCCTTATGGCAGATCAGTGTCTAAGTCCTCTCAGGGTTCCTAGGCTCCACCTGTTTTTTCAGTCTTCCTTGTGACAACTCTGTCCCCTGGGGCATACTCTCAGGACAGGTTCCAGTTCTGACTGGAGTAAACTTGGAGGAGGTGAAATCACTCTTCAATCTTTGACAGAGCAGTGATTAAGAAACTCCATGGATGAAAATTCTTGCAGTGTCTAGTCTGGCCCAGATGTTTTTGCTGAGATCTGTGTATCTCACACAGACCAATGAAGCCTCGCCTGACTGTAGCTCTCATCAGGCTTTGGTGAACACATTCTATAGGAGAGAAAGTGCATGTCTAAGTGCCTGCCAGTCTGTCAGGAGAGAATTCAAACCATCGGTGGACTGACTGACTGGGTTGTTTTTGAGGTTTCTTGATGGATTATTTCACAATGCATAAACCATTGAACAATCACTGGGTTGTGGAGGAAAGTGGTGAAAAGTGTCTCTCTTATCACTGGTAAAGGCACTGTGCCCAGTGTGTAGACAACACAAACCTAGCTCCCCTACCTAGATGAGTGCCCAGATGTTGTGGATATTTGGCAGTGAGAGGGAACTGCACCTTAATTTAAGGTGCTTTGTGAGAAAAGTGCTGGGCTAAGCTGGGGCCTCATTCTAGACAAAAATTATCTTGGGTCCTAAGAAAGGAGATTGAAACCCTATGTTTTCAGGAATGTGGCAAGCAATCCAGAGGCCAATGGTGGAACAGAAAGCAGAAGACCTCATCTAGGTTCTCTAAAGTTTAAGAAGCTTCAGATCCATGAGACTGACCAGAAGTCCCTAAGTACCAGTCTAGGGGCTATGCTAGACCACGTTAAAGCACCCATGCAATAGAATCATAGAATCATAGAATGGTTTAGGTTGAAAGAGACCTTAAAGATCATCCAGTCCAAGCCCCCTGCCATGAGCAGGAACACCTCCCATCAGAGCAGGTTGCTCAAAGCCCTGTCCAACCTGGCCTTGAACACTTCCAGGGAGGGGGCATCCACAACTTTCCTAGGCAACCTGTGCCAGAGCCTCCCCACCCTCATAGTAAAGTATTTCTTCCTAATAGCTCATCTAAATTTATCCTCTTTCAGTTTTAAGCTGTTACACCTTGTTCTATCACTACAGTAGGTTGTGTGGCCGAAAAAAAAATGAGTCTCTGAGCAGGTACAAGCAGACCGTGGCTTTTAATGATCAGGGAAAATGGATGCCTGGGTGGCAATCACATGAAAACCATCAGCAACACCATAGAAACAGTTTCCTTGTTTCTTCATTAGGTATACCATTACCATTATCGTAGGTCAACCCAGGACAAATGTTTAGAAAGCTCTTTCATGGGCATAGATAGCACTTGATAGCTTCAAAATGCTGCAAGCAGCCCTTCCACTGTCTGTGGGGTGTGTTGAAAGTGAGACTGAAGAAGTGGGAATTGAAACAGCATTCTTTGGGTGGGTGGAGCAGCTTGTCACCAGCTATTGGCAAGGTAGGTGCTGTGTCAGGGCTGTGCCTGCTTTCAAGTTTGCATTTTCAGACAATGTGTTCTTGTCTTAGATCTTCAGATATCCCTGATGTTTCATGTCACTACTAATCATAAAAATATCTCCTTTTTTTGGTATTAAAGACCTTATGTCTAGCTCAAACTGGATCTTTGTTTTTCTGAACGCTTGCTAATATCTACCTGGACTACCACTGAAGTAAAAATCCATTTGCTTCTCTTTAAGTAATGCTGTTCAGATATGGTCTCTCCAAAAGAGAGTAGTTTCCATCTAATGCTTGAACTAGACCTCATGAAATTAGATGCTGAGATAGATTTACGAGTCACCAAGGCTCTACTAATGTGCTGATAGCTGTGGAATTTCAGATGTTCAAATAGAAGTACTCACAGCTGTGGCAGGAATTTCCTAATTTGCCAAAAGCCCTTAGAATATAACCCTCCAAAAAACGGTAACTGAAGGTTTAAACTATATGTATGCACTTGATTTTTTTACGGTTTTAAATAGTTCTTGAAACCAGTAAAAAATAATTACAGAATCACCTTCATATGCAAAGATACTTCTGAAGATGGAGCAAACAAGGAAGAGCGAGATAGGACTTTCTGACTGTTCTGTCTCTGAGACTTCTCCTGGCCACATACACCTGATGGCACCTGCCCTGCAGAATAGCTCCTGGGACGTCCAAAGCTCTCTGGGAAGTCTCTTACTGACTTAAATTTGCTTGATATTTTCCTCAGCTTCTAAGCACAACATACATAGCATAACAGACCAGCTTGTGCCTTGAATACGCATATGAAATATTCAGTGATATTAAGTGAATATTTTACTTAGGTAAAGGCTGCAACACCAATTTCATTATTAAAAATAATGGAGGATTTGATGCAATGGAGAGCTGATTTAAAATATGTCACATGCCAAATCCAAATTTCTTTTAATTTTTGTTCACTTAATGTTATTTCAAGACATTAAATGGACATACACTACTTTGTTTTCTGCAGGAAAGATAGAGTGCAATCCACTTTTATGTTTCATCCTTAAAGCAAGTGCTCAGAAGAGGGATAAAAAGCTATCTGAGGAGACAAGCGGTGCTTATAATCATGTAGCTGGGATTGCTTAAGAGTGTTGTTTTTTTCCATTGTATATATGCTGGAATAATGCTGGTTTGGACACAGTTATGAATGTATACTAATAAAAAGTTTTTTACCAGTACAGTTCCTTTCCTGGCCAAAATCAGCTATACAAGTGTAAGCATATGCATGCAAGCACAACTATGTTTATGCCATTACCAGGCACAGATGAAGCAGAATAGCCTTTTGTCTAGGTGAGCCCAAGTCCTTCATCTCTTCAGAATACACCAAAATGGCACCAGCCATAATGTTTATAGATGTGACCATGGTTTATGAACAAATTATAAATCACTTTACTCTCCTCTGCATTTGAGGAATAGTCCTCAACCAAACATGTTTAAAGAGATGTTGTGCTTCCAATAGAGGTACTGGAAACACTTGAAGTTTTTTTGTGGCGTCTTTCAAAAGCAAGTTGTGTCAAGCATGCCAAGTGTTTGATGTCAGTAGTTTGACATGAACAGTTAGAAATGTGTTGTTTGTGATCTGATTTTTGCATAACATAAGCATTGCCATGCTTTGATGAATCCTCAATGTTTTAGATCTTTAGGGGAAAGACAACAACAACATCAAGCTTCAGCCAAGAAACCTCAATTCTTTTTCAGTTGCAGCCAGATATCCAGCTGCAGGGTAATGAAAGCCTCGAACATTCAGATAAAAAACAAAGCAACCTGGATGTGGACTGGTTAGCTCACACTTGGACTGTTGGTGAGTACCACCATATGAGAGAGTGTTATAAACCTGGTAGTACTTCTGTACTAATACATGGATTTAATTTAGAATCCGAAGCAGCAGTTTTGTATTCAAACCAGTAAAGATACACAGTGAAGAGGTGTGGCATGGAGACCTCTCAGAAGAATCTGTTTTGATCAAGCTGGTTGCCTGTCTATCCATGGCATTATTTGTGACTCAGACGATCCACTAATGGTTAAGGGAAGTGGACTATGAATATGTTTATCAGTGAAGAAATAAATTTTATAAAGCAGTGGGAATTTTACTCCTAATGTAGCAAATGATCTTACTTCTGTGCTCAGAAGGGAAAATAAGTTAGATGTAAACCAAACTAATTGCTTTTTAACTTGTGAGTAGTTGGAAAAGAAAAAGGGCAGTATTTTTCAAGGTCTGACCCAAAGTTAACTGAACTCTGTGGATGCTTCTCTGTTGTTTTTCATGGTCTTTTATCTAGCCTCTTAGTAAGTTTGTATGTGCAATGCCTTGGCTTCCATGATTCATTATATTGCTCAGATTTCACATTGAGATGGAATGAATGCGTGACATCAGTTTGAGGAGAATAAATATCATTAGAGAATAGTTCCAGAGCCATTTGGGACAACCTATCACAAATGAGGTTATGCATTTTCAGTCCTTCTTAATGTAGCCAGCCAGTACGTGTCATTCCACAAAGCATTCCAAGAAGCAGTTGAGTTAGGATGATTTCCAGTTCACTGTATGTTTTCACGAATTTGCTGCAAAAAATGAGATATCATAGAATCATAGAATGGTTTTGGTTGGAAGAGACCTTAAAGATCATCTGCTTCCAACACCACTGCCATGGGCAGGGACACCTCCCACCAGACCAGGTTGCTCAAAGCTCTGTCCAACCTGGCCTTGAACACTTTCAGGGAGGGGGCATCCACAGCTTCCCTGGGCAACCTGTGCCAGTGTCTCCCCACCCTCATAGTAAAGAATTTCTTCTTCCTTGTATCTCATCTAAATCTACCCTCTTCCAGTTCAGAGCCATTACACCTTGTCCTATCACTACCTGCCTTTGTAAAAAGCCCCTCCCCAGCTTTCTTGTAGGCCCCTTTCAGGAAGACTGCAGTAAGGTTCCCCTGGAGCCTTCTCTTCTCCAGGCTCAACAGCCTCAAATCTCTCAACCTGTCTTCACAGGAGAGGTGGTACAGCCCTCTGTTTATTTTTGTGGCCCTCCTCTGGGTTCGCTCCAATAGGTCCATGTCCTTCTTATATTGGGGTTCCCAGAGCTAACACAGAGTACTCCATGTGGCGTCTCATAAGAATGGAGCAGAAGGGGAGAATCACCTCTCTCGATCTGCTGGCCATGCTTCTTTTGATACAGCCCAGGATACGGTTGGCTTTCTGGGCTGAAAATGCATATTGCCAGCTCATGTTATGCTTTTCATCAACCAGCACCTCCAAGTCCTTCTCCTCAGGGCTTCTCTCAATTCATTCTCTGCCCATCTTTATTTGTGCTTGGGATTGCTCCGACCCAGGTTCAGGACCTTGCAATTTCCTTGTTGAACTTGTTGCATAGGCCCACATTTCCAGCCTGTCAAGGTCCCTCTAGATGGCATACCTTCTGTCCAGCGGCATTGACTGCACCACACAGCTTGGTGTAGTCAGTCTGTCCTGGTAGAAGAGGGAGACTATTGGCCATCATCGCAGGGTGTGTGGACTTGGACGAGCTCTAAAAAAAAAAATATCTTCCAAGGGATCAGCAACATCAGATGCTATTTGAACACTGATAAAACAAATGTGGTAGGCACAGTCTCAGAATAGACTGGAGTAAAATTTATACTTTGCAAAACAAATATCTTTGCAAGTGCAAATTCAGCATTCAGTCAAAGCCTGTGGTCACAAGGAAGTAATCAGTTTTGTTTTCCCTCATGACTTTTTTTTCTTGTTAGTTGCTTTTATTAAAAAGGTCTTTGCTATTTCCTAGAAGACTCTCCTCATTTTCTTGCTGTTTTTAAGGGATATGCTGCTGCAAAAATATTGCTGTTCAAAATGATCTCCTACAGTCTCAAACTTCTCTTCATTTTTGTTTTAAAAAGAGTTATTTATTTAAATATTGTCTAGAAGAGAAGCACTGAACCATTTTCATTAACATGGCCTGTGTATAACAGCGGTATAAAGGCCTTTATATTTTAAACATTATTTTTTTGAGAGAGTAGCTGTTTGATGTGCAGCTATTTCAAGCCAATTTTACATTCTAAAATCATTCTAATCAAATTGGATAACCTTCTGATATAAATATTTAATAAAAATCACACTTGTGATAATTTTATTTTGTATTGTATGTTTCAAACTATTCTTACATGCATGAAGAAACTGCTGTTACTGTCATATAAACACAAAGATATTAACATTTATCTTCTATGTCCTAGACAGCTTGTGTATACATGCTCCAGTACAGTTAAGTGGTTTAATGTTTTAGAACTGAGTTTGGATATATAACGATACTATGCCTGCCCTGTTTGTAGCTCTAATAGGACATTTAAGCCCACATTTAATAGAGTAGCTAATCTAAGGCTGAAATCACAGATTCCCTAATGAATTTAACAAATTTTGGGCATAGCAAATAAAGAAGTGTGGCATTGCCTGTCTCTCAGGGGCTGGGGTCCAACCTCCAGGCATCCTGCCTATGCAGACATCACCACATTAGTTAAATGCCTTTGTGTCCAGAACAGGGCTGGAGATGATGTGCATTGGGCTGGCACCACAGAGTGAGGCTCATGATGGGTGAAATGTGCCCAGTCCCACAGCCAGACACCAGGAACCACTGAGCACTGGAGCCCTCACACATGTCCTTTCTTAGGATCTGCACCAAGGCCACTGGGATGTGCTGTCATCCTGTTAGGATGCATCATCTAGACTTCTGCCCTAGGAACACGCACTCTTTCAAAGACTCAACTCAGAAATTACTCGTTAGGATGCATCATCTGGACTTCTGCCCTAGGAACACTCACTCTTTCAAAGACTCAACTCAGAAATTACTTTGAAAGAGTAGTTGGAGGTAGAGAAGGTTGAGATAACACTTATCTTCTAGGTCATATCATAATGACTACAAATTGGGCTAGGAAATGGGAAAAGTGAGCTGAGTTTCTCTTTTTATTTGTTTGAGGGTTTCCAGCTATTTCTGCAGCCTAAGAGGGCTCCTGGCTGGGCTTTGCCTTGGGTCATTGTGGTGAGGCAAACATGGATGTGCATGTAGAAGATTTTACAGAGAAAGTGAGCTACCAGTAAAACAGCTGTTTCCAGGATTAACAGCAGATAAATGACAGTTTTCCACATCACACTTACGAATTTAGATTATTAGTCAATTATAGCTGACTTTTTTGAAGCTAGCCTTTAACCTTATTGCCTGCCTTTTTCTCTGTAGTGAGAATATATACCTCCCTCCTTGTATCTCAAAGAGGGGTTTGCTATCTATCTTATATTACCTCATCCCTTCCATCTTCCTGCCAGTGGATGATTGCTCCTGGGAGAAGTAGGAGTTTGTGTGGTCCAGCTTTGAAAGCCTTTGGACACAAGAATCAGCTTCTTTCCTTATGGGACCACTTCCCATCCCACTTCATTTTAGTGGTAGAAATTGTATTTCAGTTTAAACTTTCCTTTTTCCTAACTTTATCCTATAAGGGCCTGTCTAATTATACCAGGTAACTAAGCCAAATCTTGTTCAGCCAAATTGGCACTGGCTAAGTTCTAGTTTGATGAGTCCAACTTCCCTTGAGCTTGGAAAAGCACCATGCACGTGACAGAGAGGTAAAGCAAAGACATTCCTCAATAGTACTGAATGGGGTTCCTGAACACCTTCACACCTTGGCATGAGCCTCATTGAAAGCTGGCAGCCAGGGCCCATATCTACACCATCCACCCAGATTGTCCATCAGTTTGATTTTTCTTTGTACAAGCTGCTAAAAGATTGATTTTTCTACAGACAGAGATAAAATAAAATTTTAAAAAGCTGGTTTTCAGCCTACTGCTGTTTACCACAGCTGAATCTTGTTTCTATGTTTCTCTTCCCTGTTTCACTTTCTGAGTCCAGGCTACAGGTACATTTGAAATCCTCTGGCAGACTGCAGACCACATGCAACATATGCTGCACATTCTGAAGGGATTCTGGAAAGAAGTTTAGAGTTTATTAGAAGATGGAAACACTTTTGTTTCTGATGTGCAATTAGGGAGTTCCAAATCTTTTGTGAAAATCTGAATAGTTGGGTTAAAAAATTCCAACAGCCTAATACCGCTTGTAGTATCCAGGCTTGGCATTTAAATTAAACATCTCTCTCTTTCAAGGTGTGAGCCTCTTCATAGCCAAAAAGCAGCATTTAGTGTCAGGTGCCTACTGAGAAAATCTGCTGCTTCTGGTCTACCAAGGATTCATTTACCCTTTTCTTCTACCCTTCCCAAAAGCAGGGAAAAGGTTGCTTAAGATCTGGCACTTACCTTTTTAAAATAAGTTGTTTTACAGAAGTTGGGCCGGGTTTGGATTTCTTCCAGAGCAATTCCTAGAGCATCAACTGTGAAGGTCCTGTAAAAACACCAGCCTGAATCATTTACTTGCTGTCCTCTGCCATTACCTTATCTGTAAGCAAACTAACACCAGAGATGAATTATCTGGCTCTAGGCAGCTATGTTGAGTGGAGCATTTGAGATGATGTTGTGTATTTAACAAGAAGTGTTTTATAATTGAAACAAAAATAGTAGGAGCTAAATATAGACTTTTCAATTCATTTGGAATCTAGAGTTGGCAGTTTTTTTCTGTATAGTATTTGTACTGATTTCCTTATTTGAACCAATATGAAGTGATTTTTTTTCTTTTTAAGGCTCCAAGAATTTCAGTGATCCAACATTTTTGGTACACATCAGCAAGAAATATCTGATAATTACAAGTGAAAATTTAAAATTTGATTTTTTCCCTTGAACAAAGCTCCCGTGAAGAAAATGTCAAACTGGGCATTAGTGAACACTCAAAGGGTGACAGAGTGAAACTATACATTTTTTTCCAAATCTATTATTTTTGTTTAACTTTGATGAACAAGTCAAGGGTGGTGTTACTTTAACTCTGGTTGTAGAGATACACATTACTTCTTCCCACATTCATCCAAAGCCAGAAGTGCTCAGATACCCTTGAGTCTGGTGTGCACTAGTCATTGCTGACAAGTCAAATCAGAAAGTCCTCCTGTGTGATTTTCCTCTTGAACAGGTCCAGCAGAAATCTCTGCACCACACGTCCCCACATGATGTAGATGTCCTCTAAGTTTACCTGGGCAAATGGGAAGCAGTCTACTTTTCTGTAGAAGAGATGTTGCATGTCCAACAAAAAACAAAAGCATGTTTGGGTGAGACGTTGCCCATGGATAGCTGCCTATTACTGAGCAATGCAACGTGCAGCAGAAAAGCAACCAGTGGAATACAAAGTGAAATACCAAGGTTTCTTAGTCTTTAAAAGCCTAGTAAATGGAGGGTAAGCCACCTTGAGTTATTCTTTCACCTAACTGTATCTACCTAACTGCTGCTGTAGTTAGGAATCTGATATCAGTTAATTGTTTCTCTCTATGATTGGGAAGAAAGAGGATTCATCCCATCTTAACACATGATTAGGACTGCCCATTGGAAGTGTGCCACTCTACTGAATACTGAAAAAGCCAGGATGCCAGTTCACAGCCAAAGAAACCTATCCTAATAACAGAATCACCCACAAAAAACTCAAAGATCAATGTGGGCTAATACTTAACTTGAAGGCATGCCTTCAGGAGAGGTTTTATACAGCCTTTTTCTTTCCAAAACAAGTTGTTTTGCTAAAAATACCAGAGCTTCTTCAGTTCAGTCTCAACAGAAATGAAAAAAAAAGCTTTTCATTAAAGACTGCAACTACTGAATAGCAGGATATGACTTTCCACCACATCATATTTCTAGTTGCAGTCTTTTTGCAAATGCACCAGCAGCCCAGTGACAGAAGTGGTGATGTTGACTGAGCTTGCTAGTGACAGAGCTTTCCAATGACGGCAAGTTTTGCCTTCTCCTCTCCATCAGGTTTGCCAGTAGGTGAGTTCAGAATTAAATCAGGAAGGGCAAAGACATCACTGAATCATCTTTCAGCCTTTCGAAAAAAACAAAGAGCACATACTTGGCAGCACTTTAATTTCTATGGTTACTGATGAATAACAGCACAGCTGGGGAACTGTTGCTACAACCCACTAGCAGAGATAATTTAAGAGGTCACACTTAAGCAGAGCCATTACAAAAGCACTGTTTTCTGTTGTTTTGGTTTGGGTTTTTTTCAGGGATAATAAAACTGGGGACCATAGATCATACTCTTTGCATTAGTATCAAGTGGACTACCCTGCCAGTCGTAAATTTGCCCTTATTACTGTCATTGTTTAGAAAGCAATAAGAGGAAGAATGGCTCTTTATTTAAGACACCAAACCAGGACTGGTGGTTTCTGGACAAAATCATGACCAGGAACATGTTTTGCTTGGATTTTGCCACAGACTCAGATATTGATGTCTCCCATGCGAATGCAGGCAAATGCTCCATGCAGCTTGGAGAGCCTTTCTGGCCAGGGAGACCTGTATCAAGGCCTTGATTTCTACCAAGGGGATAGTGAAACAATTTTCCAGAAAAGTCTGGAAAAAAAAGTGTAACCCTGAATCAGAATGGTTTGGGAGCTCTGACAGACTTCTTGCGTGACCTGGGTGAAATGGCTGGTTTGTGCTTTCAGTTTTGATCTGTACTTCCTTTCTTATGTATTAGGGTACCAGTCATGAAACCCTGGTAACTTCACCGCAATACAATATATCCTTAAATAATTGATGGAACAGACCTCAAAGCCTCTTGGGCAGGGAAAGCCTGTTGCTTTGTTTTACACAGTGCTCTATTCAGGAGGGAAGTGAAGGCAAAATTCACCCTTCTTTTTGCCTGCCTGCTGTGGGTTTTTCTGAAGCAAACCCCTTCCTAAAACAGCCAGGGATAACAAAGACTTTCAGAATTTTTTTTGCTTTTCAAATTCAAAAAAGTAGCATGTTGTCAAGGAGCAGGAAAAATACTATTTTATATGCTTGTAGGTAGAATTGTAAAGGACACTGTTAAAAATATAATTATTAATACACTGAACCTGTGAGTCAGTCCACAGAAATGCAATGTTGCTGTCAATGCAAATGTTGCAATTATACATTTTATTCAGTGTAATGCAGGATTAGCATCAGAAAAGACAAATTAAATCCATGTAAGTCCTTTTGCAAGACTCTTCTTTCTACATACTGTCTCTACACACACTGGAACAAGCACATCATCGAGAATAAAACAGTTGACATCAGAAAAGTTTCACCCGGGACGGTTTTGGCCTACTTCTGCTAATTGCGTCATTACCCTCAAGCTACACTGAACAATTCATTAGTGGCAGACAGCTGAATTTCTAAAAGTGTGTGTAACCTAACTCTAACCACCAGCACGGTGGAAACTACTCTCAGTAGCTCCTCTGGGCGACCAAGGACACCATGAGCTTGAACAAATAAATATAAACAAAGAATGTTTTTCAATTTGCTTTCCATCTGGAGTACTGGATATTTTTCCAGTTTTGAAACCAAGGCACGTTTGCACGCTATTAAAGATAACCTTCTTTACCTTCTGCCATCTCTGATGATCTCAGTGAATTTAAGAGCATTTCTATAGGTCAGAGATTTTCCTTAGGTTTCACCTCTTTCACAGAATAACCTAATAGGCCATGGGTTGCTTAATTTTTGAAAATTCTTGGTTAAATCTTATTTTTTTAATAGAATCATAGAATCATAGAATGGTTTGGGTTGGAAGAGACCTTAAAGATCATCTGCTTCCAACACCACTGTCATGGGCAGGGACACCTCCCACCAGACCAGGTTGCCCAAAGCCCTGTCCAACCTGGCCTTGAACACTTCCAGGGAGGGGGCATCCACAACTTCCCTGGGCAACCTGTGCCAGTGTCTCACCACCCTCACAGTAACGAATTTCTTCTTAATATATAGTCTAAATCTACTCTCTTCCAGTTTAAAACCATTACCACTCATTCTATTGCTACTTGCCCTTGTAAGATGTCCCTCTCTGGCTTTCCTGTAGGACCCATTCAGGAACTGGAAGGCTGCAATAAGGTTCCCCTGGAGCCTTCTCTTCTCCAGGCTGAACAGCTTCAACTCTTTCAGTCAGTCCTTGTAGGGGAGGTGCTCCAGCCCTCTGATCATCTTCATGGCCCTCCTCTGAACCCACTCCAACAGCTCCATTGTCCTTCTTGTACTGGGGGCCCCAGAACTGGATGCAGTACTCCAGGTGGGGTCTCACCAGAGCAGAATAGAGGGGCAGAATCACCTCCCTCCCTCTGCTGGCCACACATCTTTTGATGCAGCCCAGGATGTGGTTGGCCTTCTGGGCTGCAAGTGCACATTGCCAACTCATGTTGAGTTTTAAATCGACCGACACCCCCAAGTCCTTCTCCTCCAGACTGCTCTTAAGCAGTCTCCACCCATCCTGTATTTGTGCCTGGAATTGTCCCTACTCAGGTGCAGGACCTTGCACTTGGCCTTGTTGAACTTCATAAGGTTGGCATGGGCCCATTTTAAGTCTAAAGCAAAGATGAAAGTATGATATTTTTATTTCTTTATTTCTAAATGCCTGATTCCACCTACTGGTTATGTTCCTACAAATAATTCGGCAATGCCAAGTGCTATTCCTGGCCGTTGGAGCCGAGGTGGGTGTTTGTGGTGTTGAGCTGTTGGAGCCGTGGCTGGGCCAGGGTGGCTGTGGACAGTTAGCCTTGCCCAGCGGTTCCTGAGCCATTCCCCATGGGTGGTGGCCGCCTCCTGTCTCAGAGGAGAGACGAGCTCGCCTGTAGGATTTCAGTAAATAAATACCCCCACTCAAAAAAATCTTAGCTGTCACCTACAGTTTAATTCCTTGAGACAAGAAATTAACTCATCTGAAATGCTGCTATTGCTCTCATCTTCTTTCTCTCTGGATCATGTTCATGTTTTTGCTCAGTAGCAGCTCTTCAGGAGCAAAGGGCCCATCACTCCATCAGTGGTATGTACTCCTCTTCGCCCTGTGACAGCTGAAAAGGACAGAGGCTGTTGGTGGATATTCACAGCCTTGTTTCTGGGTCGCAACAGAGGTGTTTTGGAGCAAGTGAAGAAGATCTAGGGACATGAGGATGTAGACTTTCAGATATCTCCACTAACAATCCACTATCTCCCCATTTCAGTCAGGAAATAAGCACCTTTGTTAGTGTCTTAGCTCTCCTCATGCACAGCATAGAATGCTTCTCACCTCACCCTATCTCTGAAACAGCTGTTAAGAATCATACCCTGTAAGTGCCTGTTCCTATTCAGGGATTATAAAAGGATTCAAGATGATCACCTCAGCTGCACCATTTGGTCCATATCTAAGGCTAGGAGAGGCTGGTTCAGGCATCAAACCTCTGTGCTAAATGTAAGTCTAGATGGAGGGTTGCTCAGCTCATAGCTTGATGAAGCATCACAGACCGTAAGTGTAAAGTGTCAGAGTGAATCTTCTGTCCCACCACACCCCAGTGTATTCAGGGCTCTTTGGCCAATGCTCAGCTTGCATACTGAGCCCAAGTTTTCCTCCCACCCTGCCTAACTTATATGTGAGGAACATCTGGCAGTTTCAACAGTTTTTCGGGAACTGGGGGTGCACCCAGTGAAGTAGCCTGGGACTTACATTTGTGAATATTCCTGGTAGATGCTGACTAACGTGCACCTGCTTCTCAAACAGGTCCCAGTCAACATACTAGTTATGGTCTGGGTTTGCTGTTGTCTCAGATGTGCTGATTCATCAGAGCCTCTCCCCTTGCATGCTGCAGTTGTCTTCTCCTTTCTCCTGGAACTGAGTCCAGACCCTATCATCTCTAATCACACAGGGTTCCCAGCAAAACAAATCACTCTTCATGAATCACCTCATAAGGCAGGCATTTAACAGTCCTCCACCTCTGGTGATCTACAGAGGTTCTGTGTAAATAGAGGAGCTGATACATCATCTTCACATTTGTTTAACTCTGCCTCTTCTGTAAAAAAAGAATAAGAATAAAGAATAAGAATAGAAAAAGATTTTTACAATTACACTGTACATGGCCAGTGTCTGTCCTCACCTTCACCATTCTGTTCTTCATCTCCCTTCTGTCCGCTAGAGCCAGCTGCTGCAAGTCCATCATTTTTAGTGCTTTTCTGCATTTAATGCTCCTTTGATAATTTTTAAGCTCTCAAGCAATGTATTACCTTACAGGTCATTAATGAAATACAAAATTATCAGACTGAGCATGGTCTAAATTTTCTTTTAAACACAACAGGTATCTAGCTTGGTGATTATAAACTGACAGCTCCTTGAATTGCAGTAGCTGGTGGTGATCTTGGTCAGAAGTGTTGTCTTGCTGAAAGCGTGATACAATTATGTAGTTGACCCTGTGCCTTTTGCTTGGCTTCAGATGACCAAATCAAGGAAGGTTGTGTGCTGGGGGCTTTGCTAAGCACAGAAAGAGATGGGACATGTGGACCAAGTTTAACCATCTACTAATTAGCTGTAGTTCTGCTTCTGACACCTTGAGGTGCATGTGGGCCTAGTTTCAACAGGAGGGACTCCAAAACCATTCAGAGGCAAATAGTAAAGACACTTTCCTGGGAAGTGCATTTCAGACATCTCAAACTAAGGAAGGAGATGGATGTGGTCCCTCCCTTCTCTCAGTTTGTACTTTAAAGGAGAGTTCCCCGCAGCCTTGTTTTAATGACTCAGCCTTACCCACAGAGGAAAGCTGTATGCTGTACAGCCTCCTGGGTGTCCTGCGCTGTTCTGAAACAGGGTCTGTAGATGCAGAGAGAAGCAAGAATTGAGATGCATCTGTCTGCAGGGTGCCTCCTATTAGCAAATCCTGCATCTCTTCTGTTCATGACATATACAACTTTTTGTTTGTGTTCCATCATACCTTTCAGACCTTTATCAGCCATAGTTGTCCCATGCAGTTTTGAGCAATGCTGTTATAGTGAGTTAGTTTAGCACCTCAAAAATAAAGTCAGAATGAATATTACATGTTTAAAATGTGTCTTGGACAGTTTAAATCAGGACAGAAAACTGTTGTCCCATTTAAAGCACACTTCTTGCTAGAACTATTTCAAAGAAATAGGTTTGTCTTGTTCTGTGAAATGGCTAAAAGATTTTAGGGACCATTTAATAATTATATACTGTCCAAGGAGATAAATAGGACAACAGAAAACAAGCTTTTCAAAATTCAAGGAAATGTAGCATGCAGCAATGATAATTTGGCACAGAGCACACACAATAGATTTTTTTTTCTTAACAGAACAATAATCGAAAACTGACTTAGCCTCTTAAATAAACCAATGACAGCTGGGAAAATCAGCAGATTGGCCCTTTGTGCCTGTTTATAGTAGATTTTGGCAGCAAGATAGTTGATGTAGTCTCTATAGGACACAGCTCTTATGTCTTCCAGATGTGCTTGACCTTTATCTTGGATAAAAAAGTGTCTTGCCATAGAAACTCTTGATTTATATACTCTTAGCCCAAGTAATCAGCTGCTTTAAGATGCTGAAAAAGACACTCTAGTGATGGCTGTGCTTCCATTGCTGTTTGACATCTGGATGTCTAGCTTGTGAGTGCTTGGATTTTCAAACGTGAGTTCATAATTTCAGCTCAATGTGACTGGAGAGCCCCTAATATGTGAACGCTCTGTAATATGGTAAGGGTTGCTCAGTACTCACAGAGGGATATTTAGGACATCCTTCCTTGGTTAGCTACTCTCAGTGGATGGAAGTAGAAAGAAAAATAGCAATAGCTTCTTCATGGGTTGCCTCTTATTATTTGCTTATGTGCAGAGGATGATGCTACTGTTCTCTCTGGCTCTTTGGGGAAACTCTATCAAACACATTTCCCAGAAAAAAGTTAAGCTACAGGCAGCTTAATGCTAATGTGTTGAGAAAAGCATGGACCAGCTCGTACCCACTGACTCTAGGGGACATGAGCAGGAGTCTTACCAATGCCAAGCCTGCATTGATAGAAATCGTTCCACTAATGAAACCCCAGAGCCAGGAAAGAAAGAAAAGGAGCCTCTGGCTATAAATGCATTTGAGCCAAAGGAGGTTTTGTAGTATGTTAATTTGACTGTGTCAAAAACTACAGTGACACTCAGATACAGTGGCCCAAGAATAGAGTGAATGTCATACATTAATGTTTATGGGGAGGAGAATAGGATGCAGTGGAGTAGAGGAGAATGGTGGAAATGGGTAGAGAGCTGTAGCATGAGAGGGAAGCTGTGGGCATCCTGGTCAGCAGATTGCTGGTAGCTGAAGAGTCATGCTTTCCTGCTCTCAATGGTGTTATGGCATCCAAGCAGCCCAGTTAACTTTATGATGACTAAATTTCTTGCTTTTCCTTGTCATTGAGGTCTCCTGAGACAGAATAGAAGATCAAGTACAGGAAACCAGGGAGAGACACTAGCTCAGAGAGCCACACATCTTGGTGAGTGCATCTGAGACACCCGCAGTGCAGCACTGCAAGACTTCTACCATCCCCACGCACTCCTTCCACCATCACATGAGGCAGCATGTCTTGGCCTCCTGTGACCAGACAGACTCATAGATGTGTATCTGTCACCTGAGGAGTAACGTTACCATAGGGCCATCTGATTACATGACTTTGTACAGAGATGCCTCTTGCTGGAAATTTAAAGGGCTGGAGCAGTTTATGACAGGGTAGACAGAGTTTACGGCAGAAGAAACCTGGCTGGAAGAAAGACTAGAGTCAGGCAGCATGAGCTGGTGGCCCACCAGTATGATCCACTTATAACAACAATGGGT
Source organism: Mesitornis unicolor (assembly GCF_000695765.1). NCBI lineage: Eukaryota > Metazoa > Chordata > Aves > Mesitornithiformes > Mesitornithidae > Mesitornis > Mesitornis unicolor. The sequence goes on from NW_010168596.1 coordinate 28,169, forward strand.
GCAACTCTGCCCTCTGCATTGCTGTGGGACAGGAGGGCAAGGTTATAGAAAGGTGGGGGCATGTGAATGATGAAGGGAAGAGACAAGAGAGGGGCTGAACAACTTTCTCTTGTGTCCTTTTGAGGTCTTGTGACACAACAGTAGGCCAGTTTCAGAGTAGTAGGAGGATTCTGGAATGTAGTTTCTGGAAGACCATGTAGCAACATTCCTGCAACTGATTTTCTGAGGAGTTGTTTGTGGGAAATTAAAAAAAACAAACCCACAATAATTGTTCAAATAGGACCAAAATTGCACACAAATCAGAAATCTTGCTTTTCAGCCTTCGTGGCTAACTTCTGGCTCTTCTACTGAGACAAAAATGCCAGCTGGCAGCAGATGGACCATGGTTTCTGAGATGTTGTTCTCTGGAGATAGGAATATTTCTAGGAGAGGTGATAGGCAAGGCAGAACTTTGCTTCATCATATTGAGCCACCGGTGTAATGCCGTTGGAAGGTATTACTTAGTTTTGCAAAGTGGCAGCTCTAAATAGAGCTGTCTTCCTGTGTTTAGCAGAGCCCCCCTGTCCCCCTTAAAGAGATGACTTCTGTCTATAAATCTCCATTTCTTTCACTGCTGAGGAAGATGCAATGGTACACACACCAAATTATCCATATTCAGGGCTTTAATAATTTCAGAGTATCTTTAAATCATAAGGCAAATCAGGGAAGGCAGTAAGGCAATATGATAAAATGTTTTTAATCAAATGACAAAAATATCAAAATAGCCTAAAATAAAGTGGAATTTGACAAGTGGGAGGAGAAAACAGCTGTATCATCTGTTACTTTGCTGCGTAAACAATTAAATGCAATTACTTCTGGACACACTGTAGCACAGATAAAATGGTTTTTCACACACACTCCCTCTGCTTTCATCGGAAGTCCTCGAATCACAGGCTGCTTGGGTAATTTGGTAACATATGGCAAGCTGTGTTCATAGAGTGATGTGCAGATGTTTCAACCCAACCCTCCGCAGATGCTCTCTCCGTGTCTGGACCACAGGGGATGGGCAGGTGCTGTCAAACCACATGGCCACAGGCACTGGGTTCAGGCTGTGTCTTTAAGCTTGCTGCTAAGGAAAAAAACCACAGTTTACCTTCTCAGTGCTCTCCTTGCGACTCTTCCAAAATCTATGCCATTGCCGCTCAGATTTAACCCATACCTGTGATCTTTGCCAGATTTAACTGGTTTTATACCACATCACTCACATATGTCATGAAGTCTGAGAAGAAAGAAACCAGACATTTCCCAGACTATCAGACCAGCCACATTAGACAGCTGATGATATGTGAATGCAGCCTGTCCATGTGTTATGGCTCAGCTAAAGGATAACAAATATCTCTTTTATGGAACTGTTGTCCTGGGTCTTCTGCCTCCTCAGGTTCCCATGTGCACAGGGTCTGCCTCTAGACACCCCTGGTCCTGCTGCAGGGCTGCTTGCTTCTTCCTAAAGTCCCTGAGCCTTATAAGCTGAAAACCTTTGGCTCAGGGGCTGCTGCTTACCATAGACTGTTCAGTGGTTTGGGGTTTGTTTTTTGTGGTTTGAACGTTGACTTGCTTGCTCTGCCACACACAAGCACTGTAACCTGCATGAGACATGGCACAGTTTGTATAGGTGCACTGTGCAGGGAAATTCAGATACTGCATAGTGAGGAAGGGCTTTAGACAGAGTTTGTCTTTAAAGTGTGGAAATAGTACAGCGTAACCATTTCAAACACATTGAAATGTGCTTAAGTAATTAGAGAGGGTGTAAGCATCAAAATGCAGTTTGCATTAAATCTTCAAGCTTTTCAAAGCATTTATAGTTTATGTAGCTATATGTTAATCCAATCTACAGTTCTGAATATTCTCATAGCAACTGCAGAACAACAAATGATTTCCCTGGGCTATTTAAACATACCACCACCATTAAGTCCTCCAAGTTTTAATTAAAAGGAAATAACTCTAAACATCTTGAGGTAATTAAAATGATAGTATCTTCTGTAGGATGCATTTGTTAAAGTAATTCCTCTATGTGACTTTATTACTCAAAAATATAACTGCAACTTCATTACGCAAATTAGATTATCCATTTTTTTCATAAACTTAAAATGTAAAATATGCTCACAGTTTGCTGCAGTTCTTGAATGTAATAAGAGAATTCCCTCTCCCACATTTTACAGTGTAACTCTGAGATAATGACTTTATTAACCTTCATCTTAACTCTAATTAATATATCATGTCACAAATAGTTCCTTATTACCTGTTTGCCATTCATAATGCTTTCACAAGGAGTTGATTACTGTGGTAATGACTCCGTGTTAAAAAAATATACACACATACCTTGCTTTACACATTCATTTCTGGCTGAATTCTGACAAAAAGGAATAACAAACAGAGGGAAAACTATTTGATTAAGCCTGCTTAAAAATTGCTTATTTTTGCCCCTGAAGACACATTCATGGATTGAGTTTTGTAAATAAGCACGTGTCTCTGCGTGTCTATGTCTGTGTGTTGGTGAAATTTGTACCTTTAAAATTGAAATGTTGCAACATGTTGCAATAAACCACTAGATTTTAGAAGTTTTTAGAGAATAATATTATTCCAGGTGTTGCCTAGATACATATGGAAGCAAAAAATAACTGAACAAAAATTGCCACAGATGTATTTACTTAAAGTAGTGGTTTAAGGAGAGACTTCCACTGTGGATGAAAACTGACTGTCAGTCCGTCTGGTTCTTATGGTCAAGCTGTCTTGAAATTTTAAAACTCCTTTGAGTTTTCTGCAAAAACTATTGAATTCCCTCTCCCTGATACAATAAAACTTACTCTCAAAGTGTGTATCCATTATTTCCTTTTCTCTGTCCTTGGCAAATGCACCTCTGTCCTTATCATTTCCATGCCAAATACAAGAGATTATTTACACTTTCTCTTAGCACAGGACCTTGGCACTGTCCTCTGTTTTCTGTGTCTTCCCACTGCCTTCTCTATTAGATTAAGTGTAAACTCTTGGTCTTTACTCTCAAGGCTCTTCACAGCCTAGTCCTAATTTTGAAATCTTCCATTCACTGATAGGATATTTCCTGCAGGCACCATGATGCCATCCTTGATGCCAAGTGCTGGCTACCTATTTTCTCATAAGCTTCCTTTCCAAATTAGGAAGCTTTCAGAAAATTTCTGGATAAGCTTCCCATTGGCTGCTTTTTCATCTCACTCTTAAACTCCCCTGACATCATGTTTATTAAAAATTTGGCTAAAAATGACAATGGAACATTGAGGTTGCTGCACATAGCACTATCCAGTACTGACATAATAATTTGTTCATAGTGCATTTTTTCTTGTTTTCTATTTCAATTGCAAGGTTTTGGAGAGGTTTGTACAGCACTTAGGGTGGTGGGACTGTGGTCTGTGATTTTATCTCTCATGCATTACAGTAAGCCCTTCTCCTGTCTCCACCAAGAAACTACAAAAACACGTGATGAAAAAATACCAGATTTCTAGAATAACAGCCATACCTGTCTGTTCCAGTATGCTAATTATAATTTAACATTTAATATGTATTCAAGAAAATGTCAGATTTAAGGACTAACACAGATGTAGTTAATCTTGTCTTGAAGAACAGCATTTGACCAGATGACATCTTGAGTCACCTCAACTCTTACCATGTAGGAACATCTGGATGAGTCTGTGTGGGACCTTTTAATTGTTTTTCTTGAACATCCCTGAATGGGAATTTGAATAAATATGAGAGAATTATTCTGGTAATTCAGAGGTAACATGATGGTTCTGAGAACTAGTAAGACTCACCTCACTCCTAATGTTGATCTATCATGTTCCTCCTAAATAAAACAAACTGTAATCGATCATGTTGCAAATTGAACGTCTAAGGAATGTACCTTTCTATAGAAATTTTTGCTCTCTAATGTAAATTGAAGCAAAATACAGCATGGCTTTTTCAACTCCGAGCATTCTTAGGTCAAAATGAAAAAAAAAAACCAAGAAAATATTTTTTTTCCTTAAACATCTAAAATCCTGTCTTGTGAGATTAGCTGGTGAATCAAGTTTTGGATAATATTATTATGGGAGAAGTCAAGAAAACAGAAAGGTGACTCAAACAGTTTAGTGCCAGGACTATTTCTTAACACAGAGGAAAATCATCTTCTGGTTGCATATGGAATCCTCCCACAATGAACAGGGAGCTTGGCAACAGATATGAATCTGCAAATGCTCCAACTTTTGCTGTGGAATTGGCCTCGCAGATGGAGTATAATGAGGAGACACCAGAAAAACGGACACTGTGAAGGAGAAAACATAACATGGCTAAGTAATGCTGTGCCTATTTCCTTGCTCACCAAAAATGACAACCTGGTAGATAGAAAGGTAATTTTGCCTTTAATTCCCCCTGCCTGTCAAAAAAACCCAAATGAAACCCAAAACAAAAAGTGAGCCAAAACCATAGAGGGAAATTCCCTGAACAAGTGCTCTCACTATAACAGTGATGGCCTGTGCAGGCCAAGATGGATTTCTTCTACTCATGTAGAGTACAGAGGACAGCACTGCACCACCTCCCTGTGGGGCCACCCTGGAGCAGAGCTCACTAGTGAGACAAAAGAGTGGCTCTGGCTGGATCCATGCTGATGGGTTGTGCCTTGGATGAACAACGCTCAGTGTAACTGACTGCTGTGAAAATATACATAGCCCAACTGTGAGCGTATTTGTGTGCTGGGAGAAGAACTGGGCTGCTGCTTCCTCAGTGTCTTAGGCACTTGTGTGTTTCTTCCTTTTTATGATCTTGTCAAGGATTGGATAGTGGTAACCTTCCTCAAGTGAGAAAGGTAGTTCTTCTACAGAAATACTTTGTTAAAATCGTGCGTCCTCTGCCTCATGCTTCTGGCTGTGGGATTTATCCACAGCTTTGGCCTGGAACAGAATATGCATTTTCTGTGGAGCTGGAAGACATTCTTTTAATAAGGACTTGCAAAGAGATCAAAACAAGCACAGAAACCCAATTCCACCCTATATGTGTCAAAAATAAATTTACAAGTGGGAATACTCCCCAGGAGATATGTTTTTCCTGGCTTCTCCATCACATTAGTGAAATACAGCCAGTGCTACATTCTGGACTATGCAAACACTCATCATTGATAAACTAGATGAAAAAAGCCAAGTGTTTGTGTGGGCTCAAAAAAAAAATCATTATTTAATGACATTCAGAGAAGTACATTTTTGGAGGGCGGTTCAAATGGCACCAGCTGTTCTGAATATGAGATTTAAAGGATCTTGGTACAGCATATAACAAAACTATAGACCGTTGTTTGGCCATCCCAAATAATGTGTGTATATGCACATGCAAAGTAAACAATTTCCTTAAATCTCTCCCTAGTGATTGGACATAAATTAGATTTGTTTTGACATTCAACATTTTGTTCCACTTTTGGACAATCCAATAATACTGTAATCACATCATATTTTAAGCTTCTCTTTGAGGAGGCTAATATTGAGTTCTTTCGGTTTCCTGTTGTACCACACTTTTCTCCAGCTTTGAAGTCACTGCTGTTGCTCTTTTTTGCATCCTTTGCTGGTTTGTGCCCTGAGGAGGCAGTAGCCTGGCACTAGGTTTCTGCAGGCAGGGACAGAATCACCTGTAGAAATTTTCACTTTCTGCAACAGTTTCCACTTTCCAGGCAAGCCTGCACTTATATGGGTCTAACTTTGGATGTGGCTTTTTTGAAACTAGGGCTGGACAAGAAACAATTCTGCAATCATGTCGAGGTTGTAAGGATCACTCCTGTGACACTCCTGTAACCTTTAAAAAGCTGTAAAACACATCTTTCCCTCCCAGATACATCAATGCAGGTCAGTAGTTGATGGAAGCAATCAGTCAATGTGGAGAGGAAAGTGTTCACCTTGTCTCAGCTCTGACCTCGAATAACAAAATCTCTCTTTACGCCCATATTTTTGAAGGAGCTGTTGCATACTCTGGTCAGCAAAACCAGGCTGGTTTAAGCTTACTAACCATTTCAGACTATGCTGTACGTCAAGTCTGTTTTCATCTTTATTTACCAGTCCACCAATTCTGCATATTTTAGTAAAAGATATTTTATAATTACTTCCAGCTTACTGAGGAAAGTAATAAGCAGTGGCAGGTCTAGGATTATCCTTAATAACATCCCTAAAGCACATGCAATGATTTCTCCACTGATGGCTTTCAGAGGTCTTGTCAGTCAGGAAGTTCCTAATCCAATTGCAGTGTGTTTTACTGAAGATAGAATGCTGATTTTTTACTCACAGTGCCGTGTGACACTATGGTGGCTTAGAGGTATATGTGTTTCTAACAAAGTCTATTTTCTATAAAATTTCAGATTGATATTTATTGTATGACTATATGCTAATGACTTCATTAGTTGAATCCTCCTTCAGCTTTTCCATTATTTTGCTTCTGACAGAATCATGGTCACCACTTCTTTGTCCTTTTAAAATTGGTAGAATATTCAACAAACTCTAATCTCGTGGAAATTCTCTGATACTCTTAAATATAACAGAAGTGAACACGAGTAGGCCAATCATCTTCCTAGCTGTCTTCACAATCTTTTGTTGTCGGAAGCTTCACAACAAGAGATTGTGAAGCTAGGAAGATGTTTTTTTGTTGCCAGTTATATCGGTCTGCTGATTTTAAAGTGTTTACCATAGTATGTGTTGCTTAACATCCTTCTGGATTACTAAGGGACTGGAGAGTATTTCATCACATCCTGGTGATAAAATCACATAAATACAGTGCAGAACTACTTGTTGAGTCCTTTTTTTTTTGCCTCACTATAAACAATTTTATCATCACAGCTCATATTTTTTGCTGCAGGGAATGATGTCTGTGTATAGGTTCCTCTTTTGCTTCTTACATTTTATGAAATTAACATATCACACACTTAAAAGGGGTTTTGTTCTCAGGCAATGACTGTCCATTGATTATGCATAGGCTGCCCCAAAAGGCCTTGTGGAGGTGGTAGGGCCAGTGCTGTATATGCTGTATGGCATACTGGCAGTAGAGCTGCTTTTCTCTGGATGCTTTTGAAGGTGTTCTGGCCCATGGATCACCTGTTGAAAGCATGACACGTGTCTGTATCACAATCATGGGTCTGACCAAACTAGAGATCCATGTTGGTCCTTCCATGGGCTGTTTCCCAACTGCTGATTATCTCTCTGTGGCACAGACACTGCAAACAAATTGCTCTCCTGAACAAAATTGTCATCATGAATTGAGGTATTTTCTCTATCGAAGACCTTAGAGTTTAAAAATATTCTTGTGCGTAAAAGGAGGAATAACAATGGGTATTTTATGATTTGGAAAAAATGAGTTTTTAGCAAAGCTATGAGTACAGAGAAGATGACAAGCAAGTGAAATAAGTTGGGGAGGGCACCCCACAGGAGAATGGAACAACATGGGCAGGTGAGGAAGGCTGTTGCCCACTGACGCTGAGTCTTTGGAGTCTTCTGCAAAACTCAGCAGATGCTGGATACTAAAGTTGACCATAGCTAGCAAATAAAAATGTTAAAAAATGTGTAAATTTGCTTCAGGAAATCCACTGGGAATTGTTCTAGCCACACACTTGCTGGTCTATTCTTTGACAAACACCGTGAGGAAAATCCCAATAGAATCTGCATTTATTCATGAGCAATTAATGTTGTGGGAATGCTGACCAAATGCAACCAGACTGCAAAAATTTGGGAAAGAAAAAGGCAAGGTAGTCAGCAGAACTGTTGCTTTCAGCAAAAACTGCATTCATTTCTCTTTTGCCTCTGAAAGGGAATGATGTTAATGCTCTGCTTGTATTTGATGAACTTGAGACTAGACTTGCTTGGAGAAGAGTGAAGCTTTATGCTCCTGTTCCCACTGGCGGTGTTGTGGACGGCCTGTGGTGCTCACAGCTGACCTTCCCGGGCTGGCTCCGTCTGTCTCAGATTATACTGTCACATGGATGACTCACACAGCGAGCTCCTTCACTTGTGGTGCTCCTCAGGCCAGCTCATCCAGCTGAAATGATCTGGAGCCTTACTGCGATCTCAGGTTAATGAGAATTGGGAATAACAAAACATTGCTGAGGCCTGTGGAGGTACAGTGCTACAAGAGGAAACACAGGCCTCCGTGGTGTCCACATGGTTGCATCTGAGAGAGACTGGTCATGCTGATAGCATGTGCTAGTATTAAATCACCACTCAGGTTTGAAAACACATTAAGTCAGTAAAGAAAATACATGAATAAAGGCAAACAAAAGAGAAACTTGCTACCCTGCAGAATGCATAATAAATCATTTATTACGGTGGGAAAGAGACTTTCAGACAGAAATGGCAGCATGTGAGCCTACTTATCTCTGCAGGAAACAAGAACCTCTGGGAAACCTGTATCCACAGAACTGCAGCTGTAGAGGTGTTGGGGCTTCCATCTGGCTCCCTAAGCCTTTCTCTTGGTGATGTGAAATACTCATTTATTTATCTTGCTACTTCAGCAAGGGAGGTGTGTGCATTCAGGGTCCTAATGCACATGAACTATTTCCGGGGTTTTTTCTGATAGAAAATACTTTTTTGCTTTATCTGAGTCACATCACAGAGGAAACCAGTTTGAAATATCTTTGGCAGGTAGGTGGTTTGACAAAGTCAGAAAGAAGGAAATATGTCACTACCCAGGAGACAAGCCACCGTGAGCACAGGGGAAGCAGAAGGCTAGGGCTCTTTCAGGCCTACTTTGATTCAACTTTCTGGTGACAGATTTAGCTGCCTTCATGTGGCAGCTTGAAAGGACAGATTCCCATGGCCAAATTGTTTTGGACTGAATCCATTTGACAGGCTTTGACCCAGCTCCCTGACCAAGTTAAAATGACACATCCAACTTTATTTGGCGTTTGAACTGTGAGAGAAATTGCTTTCCTGCTCTGCCAGAGGCCTCTTTTACTTAATGTCCTGTAAAGAGGAACAAACTGCATATAATAATGACATCTTGTGGTAGTCTCTGAATTATTGCCCTGTAATTTAGTAGATAATTGGATGCCAAATTTCATGACATCTTTCTTCCTCCATGCTTCAGCTCTGCAAGTTCACACTTAAAATTTGCACTGCTCTGAGGAGCTGGATGCAGAAGACCTCTAGAACTTTTGGCTTATTGTAGATTTCAGAGGAAAAGGATATTTTAGTCCTTTGATTACACAGGCTTAACATACAGGTCAGAAATTCACAGTCATAACTGATGAAAGAATGGCTATCCAATAGTCATACAGAAAATACTACAGTTTTGATAATACTGAGTGCAGAGTGGCTCTGGCCCATAGAGTGAGCCTGCCTTTGCTATGGGTTTGTATTGGGTGAGAGAGTAAATGAAGATAGCCTTGGTTGGCAGCTTATAAAGCTCATCAGCTGCTGAACACCTGCGCTGAGCCTGCAAAGTCTTGGTGAGCAGCCACCACCACCCCACAGCTGGGGGTACAGAAATGTGTGGTGTTATAAAGAGTGAATCCCTCAGGCCTCACTGTACCCCTGCTTTGCTTTTACTGATTTCAGCTGTGGTGCTCAGGTCTTTAACTCCTGCCATGGACTGTGTGGGTATCCAAGGATCTCATGGAGCTCTAAGCTTAGGGCAAGCTGTGTGACAGTTCATATTAGAGTCCATAATCCTGACATTTTACTGAGTATCCCATTTTTCCTGCCCATAATCATTCATAACCTCATTCATGTTTATAAATATTTAAAGGGTGAGTGTCACGAGGATGGAGCCAGGCTCTTCTCGGTGACAAACAATGACAGGACAAGAGGTAATGGGCACAAGCTGGAACACAGGAGGTTCCACTTAAATTTGAGAAGAAACTTCTTCTCAGTGAGGGTGACAGAGCACTGGAACAGGCTGCCCAGAGAGGTTGTGGAGTCTCCTTCTCTGGAGACATTCAAAACCCGCCTGGACGCCTTCCTGTGCAACCTCATCTAAGGTGTTCCTGCTCCGGCAGGGGGATTGGACTAGATGATCTTTTGAGGTCCCTTCCAATCCCTAACATTCTGTGATTCTGTGATTCTGTGATAATCATGTTCTTGCTGATGTACTCTCTGCAGTGCCTGCTCTCGTTGAACTTAGAAGCTTTTCACAGCAAACTGCATGCTTTCCTGCCAGTTTTTACAGTCCTTATCAGCATGGAGGGGCTCAGCTTTTATCAGGGAGTTTGGATGTTGACTAAATAGGCATAATAAATAAGATTAGCAGGAACAACCTAGTGGTGTATTTCTACAGAGGTGTCTGTTAATCCTGCCACATGTTTGGTGGGTATCTTTGGGATTCATCAGGTCTTCAGTTCTATCCTCCTGTGACACAGCTGATTTCTCAGGAGGATTTTTTTGGATGTAGGTGGCTTAAGCTACATGCCGAACACCTTTGTTTCTTCTTCTGGGCTACAAAGGCCTCATAAACAGAGTTTATATGCAAGATTTATATACAGTTCTGTTTCCAAGCCATGAGGAGGGAGGCAGGAAATGATTGTATCACTTAGGAAGAGGTCAGTGGTGATGGTGAAATCACGTGCATGTAAGACAGTGCAATAGTGCACTGATAGGGTATGGAGTGACAAATCAGTGCTACTGGTCTCTGCATTTTATGTAGCAGGGCATCACTTCCCCAGTTGTCCCTTTCACTGTCGGAGATCCTGGTGTTCACGGTGGATATTGGGCATAATGTGCTTTGCCTACTTCCTTCAGGTCTGCACAAATGCAAGCAGGAGACACTTGCTGGATTCCCTACTGATACAGAAAACAGATGAAGGTAATCATGAGACTCCATGATTCTGTAACAGCTAATGATAGGTTTTTAGCTGTAGCGATCTTTTCTTTTTTTTTCCCCATAGGATAATGCCACCTACTGGACATTATTAAAAGAGGCAAAACAGTTCAAAGAAAGTAAATACTTTATACTGTTGGGTTTTTTTCAGCAAAGATGGTTGAACTTTTGACTGCCAGAGTTCAATAGCTAGACAAAGAGCTTCTATTGAGACATCCCGAATTAGCCACTTTAGAAAGGAAGGAAGAGTAGAGGCAGAAAAACCATAGGCAACACTATCTCTGGTAAAGAAAATGAAGTTCAAAACAAATAATATAGGCAAGATTTAACACAACAGTTTACATCCATTTTGCCAATGGGGCTATAAACAACAGTTTTGGCATTTGGGGGTTTTTGTTTGTCTGCTGTTTGTTTGTTTTACTGGAGTGTGTTGAGGGTGATCATTTTTAACTGCCCTTGAACTTGTGGTGGTAAAATTACTAATATTTAAAATCAAGAGGTCTGACTAAGAAGTTACCTTTACTAGAAGTTACCTCTCAACTAAAAGCTAAGAGTCTGTAACTGTTTCCAACCTCCCACTTCTGAGCTAGGGTAACACAAGGTGTGCCACTACTACAGACTCCACCAAAAGCCATCTCTTCATATCGCCATGCTCTTTACTGTCTGATTTCTTAGAGCTATGGCAGGGGGGATGTCTGGCTTTGTTAACATTGAAATTATTGATTGCTTTTCTTCTCTCTTTCTTTTTTCTGAGATGGTATATTGGCTGGGTCTCTGCAATCAGTTGGCTGAGAATGGGGGAGTAGAGGGGGAGATGCTTTCCGAATGGTCTCCCACTATGATCACAGTTAATAAAGCTTCTCTTTGGCCTGTCCTAAATTGTACTTGTATTATTATGCACTTGGAGTTCTCAGATTCTCTGACAAACTGCACTTAAAAATACAAACAAAAACTTAAAAAAGTTTCCTGAGCTTTGTCAGATTAAGATGGAATCCAAGAAGACTCTACAGATCCACTTGGTCTCATTGTGGCAGTGTGCAAACACAAACTTTCATACATTGACACTGCAACAACAGATGAAATTATAAAAGCCCACAAGGACAACGCTCTGATTTTGCTCAAGTAAAATTCAACACTCAAGTACTGAAACTGCATTTATTTAACAGCCCAAACCACAATTCATCCCTGATAAATAATACTCAACTTTTTAACTTACAAAAATCTCTATGGCTTGATAGGATTGCTCACAACAGTAAAGGGCAACAGGAATTAGGTTTTAACAGTACTTCAGTTCATAGATACAATAAAGGAAAAAATGAATTTGTTTTTCACAGCATATCTAGAACATAAAATAATCTGAATTTTCAAAGCTTTATTAGTGTCTCTTCCATTTGTGAACAAAAATAATGGGATAGTTAATATAGCTGAAAAAGAAATATCCTAATCTGTTCAATAATGCCTATCATTGTCATATACTCTTATAAAACCATATTTATAATCATTCATTCGAGTATATTTTGACCTAAAACATAGATGCAGTTTCTGTGTGTGTCAACACATTCAGGCTTGATACTGGTTTTGCAGTACTGAAAACATTATAACCAACAAAGCATGTATGTAAGACTGACAAGTTTGCATTATCATAGATATTTTAAAAAAGATATATGAGTATTTTTAAATTAATTTTATCTACAGAGCTATAAACAATTCAAAGGCAGATTATCTAAAATCCCAATCCTCTCCTGCACTGAAAGAGCAATCAAGTAGTTTAATGCAGAGGCATATGAAGTAAATCAGAAGAGCTTCACAGACTTCAAAGGGGCTGTCGGAAATTATTCCCATCCCTTAATACATGTTTATCACTGTTGGTGTTCTTGATGTCTTCTTTCTTGTTCTTCAAATTCTCTTTTATTTTGCTTTTGTTCAGTTTATTCATAATCCCTTGTGAGAAATGTTTCTTAATTATTTAACTTCTGTAATATGATGGTAAAGTCAAGAGACTGATTGGAAAATTTCTTTTATAGAAACTTTGCAAAGCAGTGATCATAATGAATCTTTTTTTTTGTATTTAATGGAGTAAATATGAATAGTGTGCAGATGTGTTGCTTTTGCTCATGTCATTATTATGTTAACAGTCTCTGAGACCAAGTTGGACTTGATTTCAAAGTTATTTTAAAACTTGGCACTTTTCTATGAAAATCTCTTTCACTTTCAGTGTTTGACAAATGGTGTTTTACTCCTGATGTTTGAAATACGGTATCCATCTCAGGCCCCTTACAACTTGTTTGGTTTACAATCTTGACCTCAGCCTGCCTATAACGGGTTTATCAATACAAAATTCTGCCCACCATGAAGGTCTCTTCAGAGCTTTGTTGCCTTGAAGGATCTCTGCCCACATATTTTTATATAACTGCAAAATAATAATAATAAAGGATTAGTTCACACAGAAAATAAAACCAGTAAGACTTCTGTGAGATACATTATTTAACTTACTGGTTATAATAAGATTGTGATTGAATTTCTAGATAACAAATGTGAATAATTATGTAGCCGCAAGAATAAACACAAAGATAAAGCACAACATTTCAAAGTACCATGAACATCAGATATCTGTGTAAATCATTTAGACCATCCTTAGCATTAAAGCAGGAAACCAGTAACCTGATAATTTCTTGTTTTCAACCTGACACAAGTTGTATTACCAAAGGTAGAAATTTGGGAACAAGGTTATATTAAGCTAATCTTTGTTCTGTCCAAACCTGAAGACTGTGTCTGAAAGCACCTGTGCATGTCTGCTTTTACCTTTATTGCAATACACTTCTGGAAAGTAACATAACTTCTCTCCCAGATGTGAACTGTTCATTCTGAGCATAAGAAATTCCTCTCTCATGAGCAGATTGTTAATTCATCATCTTCATCAATTTGCAATTTTATGTGGAACAGTTAAAACATACATGGGAAGTAAATTCTGCAAAAGTATAATTTTAGCAATATTTGGCAGATTATAATTAACTGAAGCTTAAAAATTTAAATAACATTGTAGAAAGATGTGGAAAGGAAGGACATATTTTCAGCAGTAAGTTAAAGTTCAGTAAAATACAATATTAACATAGTGTAAAAGTAGTCAATGATGTAAAGTGAGAAGCCTTTCTTCTACATCAAAAGATGGCTTGGCCCTATGTATCTGTGATGATTTAAACAAATATTGAAATAGAACCTATTTAACATTAAATATATTTTATCTTGATTACATGGGCTAGTGTTAACTGTTTATTCCATTCAAAATTTATTACTGTCTAATAATTTTTAATTGATCTTTAAATAATTCTGGCAATAACTTTGTATACTGAAGCTGAGATTGTCAAAGCTTCTATGAGGAAATGATGTCCACACCATCAAAGTTTCATTTAAAGAGGAGAATCTGAATTCTTATTTAGTGCTTAAAGCTGTCTGTGTCAAATATGGAAACCTTTCCTCTGCTCCAATTATGATCTGTGGCTCACGGTGCAAGACACACCGCTACAGTGCAACACGCATTGTCCCGAATTAAATTAGTTTTCCTATTATGCTTGGATAATCTATTCTTTACCATGCTGTAATTTTTACTAAAATGTTTGCATTGGTTTTGAGAAGTTGCAAAGATAGCAATGAATAGAGAATTAAATACAGACAGCCAGGAGACGAGGAGCTTTATTAAGTATTTTCTTTGAGTCAGGGATTAGCAGCCTTTTTCAAATTTCAGTTGAAAATATTTACACAAGTTGAAAACCACAGACTTAGTGGCAGTTCAGAAAACCTTCCAGAATTCTGCAGAACATGGGTTGGACATCACTGCTTGAAATTATTTTCTCAATATGACTCGCTGAATTTACAAAAACATTACCTAATAGTACACAAAAAAGTCAGTAGCGTTTAGAGTCCTATCTGCATGTCTCACATATTATATTCCTAATCTTAACCTCCAATATTAATTCCTCGTACTAATAAGCCTCTGTGGCTTCTGTATTTGTGCGAACTAAGAGCTAGCAAAAGAGGAGCTAGCCAAATCCACTACATGACACCTTCCTCAGCTGCTGTATAGAAGTCTCCAGCTGACTGCTAGAAAGGGAGTAGTATTCTAGGAATGGATCACTGTGTACTTGCACTATATTTTATATTCCTGCCTATAGCATCTGCTCGCAACTTCTGTTAGAGACAGAATATGGACTTTTGGCCAATACAGATTTTCTTAACATTCTTACAGATGATGTTCCTTCTCTTAGAGTTACTTTTGGAGCTTCCCTCCCATGACCATTAATTTAATCCTCAAAAATCTATAGAGGTAGAAACAGAATTTCCAGTGATGATTATAGTCATCTGGCTGAGATGGCTGGATATATAAAGCTAGCCTTCCTCCTTTATTTGTAGAGACTGTGTTACCAAAGTAATCATTCTGTTAGGTCAGTGTCTGGTTAGAAACATCTGGGCTGCCTTCTGTATTGCTTGATCACCATGGGAACGATGGACAACTTCAGCCATGAAGGCACAGGCAGAGAATATTGAAAAGCATTGAGCACACCTGACTCAGCGATCCTGTCAAACTTCCTGGCCATCTCCCCAGGCTCTAGTGATTCTCTACAGGCTCTATCCATGCTAAACCAAACTACTGTACTGTGACACCAGACTCTACATAGTAGTTATCCCCCAGCTTGGCTCTGTGGAGTAGGATTGGCCAGTAAGCAAGAATTTTTGGTTGCTGAGACTTTGGAACGAAATATAGCTCATTAAATACGTCAAAGTAGAAAAAAATCAGAAGGGCACCATAACATAGTATAGCTAAATTCATGGTGCACCCACATCCTGAATCCTACTTCTAGGTCTGGTTATGATGCCTCAGAAAGGATATGGCAGAACTAGGAAAGATACGCAGAAGGAAAACAAGGCCTGTCACAGGAATGAAAAGACCCCCCCACATAGAAAATATATACAGACTCGGACTAGGAAGTATTTTTTTCACAATACTCAAATTATGAAAATTATGGTGTCATGGAAGTCAAAAGCCGAATCTGAATTTGAAAATGGATGGGAAAAATGAATGGAGGAGAGATACATCTGTGGCTATTAAATAGAATGATACAAATAAAACCTAAGGCTTGAGATATCTCTTAAAGCACCAACTGCCAACAGTTGAGACACCAGGGAAGGGACCCCTCATTATTTAATCTGTTTCATACAGCGTTTTCCTCGGCCATCCTCAGTTACTGAGTATTCTGTGAACTGGATCCAGTAGGGCCATTCTTATGTTCTTGATTCAGCTTGTGCTTTGTATAATTCAGACTATACGAAAAATACCTCTTGGCCTTAACAAGGATGGATTCATCAAACCAAGGAGAAGTGCTAATAGTACAACATCCTTGAAGTCTGTATTAAGATCACTGAGATCACTTGGGTAATGCTGTACATTGCACTTATTAGTACAAGATACTCTGTCATATCCTAGAAATCCCACTGGATAAAAAGATTTTCAAAGAACTCTGCAATTTCTGATGTATTTTTTAACTGGACTATGTTTTAAATTTCCCTTTCTCTTATTAAAATAACTATTTTATGAAAAATTAAAAGAGAGAAATAATTTCACATCACACAAGCTGGGTAATATGAATACCAATAAAAGCCGCAAAAGTCCTAAGCAGAGAAGAAATACACCTTACTACCTCTCCGAGGTATTAAGCTATATGCCAAAGACATGTTATTCTTTAAGGAATCTTCGGAGATGGTATAATTTCTTCTTTATTTTTTTGTTCAGCAGCATAGATGTCCACAAGAGCAAACTGGAACAATACTGTATGAGTTTCCCATTGAAGCCTATCTCCAGCAAATGCAAAATGTTGTTTTCTGCTGACATCAATTTAACTATGGTACATTCCACTGAATAAAGTGTTTTCTTTTGTAGCTGTGAAGTGTCTTGAATATGTTACGGCTATTTACAGGCAATAGCCTTCTTAATGATTAAACCTACAAATTTTGAAATGGGTTTTCTTACCTCTCCACTAGCTTTACCAATGGGAGAGTTGAGAATGAAGTCAGGAGGAGCAAAGACATCAACCAGGGCAACTGCATCATCTTTCAACTGTTTAAAAACAAAAGGCACACATTTGGCAATTTCTGTAGTTGCTTATGGCTACCCATGAACTACAGAGCAGCATAAAGTTTATTTTCATCAAGTACCAGCTATTGGTAATTTAGAGAAATCCACAACAAGGAGTCTAGATTTGATTTGCTTTTTTCTTCCCAGGAAAATTGCCAAAAAGAGTGTTTTTTAAATGTTTTCCTTCTTCACTTAGGGAGTTTAAAACATATTTTAACCAAGATGATACTGTTTACACACATAAAAACATGTATTTCAGAATTTTAAAAACATAACTTCCAGATTCATCATTGAAATTTTACTTACCTGTGAAGAATATGATCCAGTTTGAAAAGCTTTTATGTTGAGAAAAAAAGATTAACTAACACAATAATGAAATAAATAGAACAGGATTGCAATATTTCACTGGCTTTCCAACACAGATTGCAAGGGCACAAATGACAGAGTGTTATTTTGTAAGATACAATGTTTCAGATTTTTTGGTAAATAAACTAGGACTAATTTCAAGGTCAATGAGTTACTAAATTTTACAGGAAGTTATTTAGAAACTATTAATGTAATATCCTGCTAATTTACCCCTTGAAGTTTAGAATAACTGATACATCTCTTTTTTAGTATTTGTAAACTATATTATTATTTAATAACAACAAACAATCTTGAAGGCTTACCCTGTAGCAGAGGTCCAGAATAGCATTCTGAATAAATCTCCCAGCTTGTTCACCGGAAGCATAGCCACCTGCAAGTACATTCACAAAGAAGCATATACCAGTTAAGATTACACTGATACAATCCTTTACAAAGTAGTTTATCAGTTCAATATTCAGGAGACTAAACAGATTCTCCTGTGTAACTGGATTGGCTGTCTTTCTCTAATGAGAGGACTCCAAAACTGTCAATTTAAGACATTTGGAGTCTTTTGCACTAAGAAGCTGCAGTACAGCATCTGGCTGCCTGTCCTCCATCCTCTCTCCCAAGCACTGGACCACATCAAATCTTGTGAGCCCTGCATCAACTCTGAGCTAAGAGTCTTTTGGGTTAATTTGTAGCTCCAGTTTCCTGCTCCTGAAAATTTTGTCCAGAATGGTTGTTTCACATTACACAGGCAATAAGAAAATGCCCTAATCTCAATCTTAATTCCCTCCCCCTGCCAAGATACAATAAGGGAAAAAAATCCTCATCTTTAAATTAGGACTTTTATAAAGTGACACGCACAGTATATTCAGAGTGCTGATCTCACCTTGATAGAGCACAGCCAGATGTTTACTTAAAGACCAGAGTCCATACAGAGCACTGAGATTCTTAAGCACTGGCTGCAGACTAGATGGTATGTTGGGATCATGAGTGTAGTCATGGTATCTTTGCAGCACTATTTGTTCGATAAAAGCAACGGCTAATGATCGACAGTAGTAGACCTTAGGAAACAGAAAAAAAGAGCACTGAGTAACAACATACAAGGAACCAATCCTTGGTGTAAAATGACATTGCTCTGGTAAAGTTGGAGATCTGTTGATTCAGATCCACTGATCTAGCTTGAGGTTAATGTCTAACAAGATACTCTAAAAGATAACCATTTCTACAATGTCTTTGCAAACGTTAGTAATGAAATGCCTCATGAAATGCCCCTTAGAAATAAGATCCTAATTTTCCACTGTGTTCCAGTTTGGGTGCTCCTTATAGTAATCCAAAGGGAGCACAGATTGTACGTCTTTTACCAGTGTAATGTAGCAGTTGAACCCAGACTGGGATCAAGTAGCTACATCAGAGAGACCATGCAAAATCAGGTTTGCTGAATCTAGGATCATTAATAAACCTTTACAACTTTAATAAGATAAAGGTAGGTTTATATTTATTTAACATTATACAGAATTTTACAAAGAGGATAAAATCTTTGAAGTGGTTCAGTAACCTACTGAAAACTTATGATAATGCATTTAAATGATAACTAAAAAATTGGATCATGTTAGCATAAGTGCATTCTGTTTATGGATTGCAATAAAGTGCAGTACGTTTTGAAAGAACTGTCCAACTCATCTTTGCCAATATCTGATCAGAAAGGCAAAAGTCACCAGTTACTGTTAATACAATGTATAAAATCTTAAGTGATTGTACTCACACAGGAACACTTCTCTACTTTTATATATGTCACATTTGCTGCATCACAGCGTATGTCCTACTACCATGAAATAGAATGCTGACTGAAAACACTCTTGCTGGTGACGAGAAGAGAATATGAAACCATTCCTGTTGTGGCTGATTTGTTGTAAATTTGTGTTTGGTTTTAATCCATTTGTTCAGTTGTTTTTTTCTTTAATTTAGAATTAGCTGATTAGTTTTTCTTTTTCTTTTGAATACTTGCATCATCCTTGCATTTAAATCCACTGTGGCATTTAAAAAGGCATATTCCAAAGAGTACTGTCTCTCTCTTGAGAGCTGTTCTGTGACATGCTTATGTCCAGGCTGAGATACAAGTGTGAACTGCAAAATACTCATTCATCCTTTGCAGATTTAGGGAGGGCTTCCCCCTTACTACAAGGACTTTTTAGATATGAGTGTCAATTCCCTAGTCAGAATGAAGCATTAATTCCCTATTCTTCTCCCCTATAATTCTATTTTTTTCTTTACCTTTGCTTGCACTTCTGTATTGTTTCTATCAGGCTATCCCCAAACTAAAATAGCCTAGGGATAGGCTAGGAATCATAGCAAGAACAAATATTATATATTAATCAGCCACTGGGATGACAAAAAGGTGCTTCCTCATGCCCAGAAAGTTTTAAATCAAATAAGTACATGTCTTTAAAGCACAGCTTGTAAATAATTTTCAGATATTTTTAAGGCATGCAATTTAAAAGGAAAACTCCTGCTGTCCTGAAGATGAATTGTAAGGAGAAAAAAAACCCCAATGACCTAAGGTATATCAATGCCTATCTAAAGAGCAGTTGTGAGGCTAAGTATCTTTAAATTTTAGCACATTTGGACATAGAAGAGAAACCTCATACTTCTGAGCAAACCCTTCTTTCTAACACAGTGGCCCTGGCACCAGCCTCCCAAGAGGCAGCCAACTGACAGGCAATCAGACTTGAACTTCTGGCAATTCTCATTCTGAATTGACCCTGAAGAGTTTCTCTAATAAGCTGCTTCTAGGGTAAAACCAGGCAATATTTCTTCCACTCTACCAGTGGTTTCACACAGACCATCCCCTATTGAAGCCAGGATGGCTCTTTCTAGGTGCAGAGTTGAATATTCCTTCCTGATGTTTTTTTAATGAGCTTTCCAGATAAGGTGAATGACACTGGCCATCTTCAGGGAGCAGATCTCTCTCCTCAGTGACAAATGCAAGTGTTCTTTACCTTGGATGTGAGCCAGTTTTTCTTATGGAGTTAACGGCAGAATTTGGGGAGCTTGGGGATATATACTGAAATTTGGAGCTAAGCCATTCCTAGCTGTTAAAACTCATGGGCGAGTGAGTGGATCTGCTATATGTAGATTGTCAATGTTTCCTTTTCAGGTTCCAATGCTGTCAGTCTGGTATCTTTCATGAGTAGTCTGTACTATAGAAATTAGAGATGGAAAAGACCTATTAGGTCATAGAGTCTACCTACCTGCCAGAGCAAGATTCTTTCCTACAGTATGTATTTGGCCACAAGACCAGATGGAGATTTAATAATCAGATACTGCAGCAGATTTAATAGTAGTAGATTTAGTCTTCAGAAGCTGTGCTATCAAAATTCCAGGCACCACTCAGCACATGCCTGCAACTTTTCTGAAGGAAGATATATCCTAGAAGACAACTTCTGCTTATGGTAACTGTTCTCCTGCTATCATGTTCAATACGATGCACATGGACAGGTATTACACTTTATTAGTTATCTGACTAGCTGTTTTATGCTTGAGGAAATTGTACTTCATAACACAAGAAGATAAAACTAACAGAATGTGACAAACCTGGATGAAAATAAGTAAAATAAGAAAGCTGAATAAGTATTACCTGACAGTTGTTTTTTGCCTCAAAATCACTTCGGCCAGACTGCTTCTCCTTGCTTAGCTTTAGGTCACTTTCTCGGAGCAGGTAGCAAACCAGCCATTTATATGCTGCCAAAGGAACTGTGAAAAAGAGAAACCCCAAATTCTTAACATTCACATTTATACTGCAAGAAGTCACATGCAGATTCTACTGCAGTCTCAGTTTTTGTTACCCAAGATGAAAAGTTAAAGTGTTAATTAATCAGCTCATTAACATGACACTTTGCCCATTACTGTAGATGCAGAAAATAAGCTGGGTAAGGCAGTCAGATTGTAACTGTATAGTGAAGCCATACCATGCGTGACCATACGCTAGTTCAAACTGACCTGAAGCTAAAAGGCCAGGTATATCCACAGCTTAATTTAGATACAAATATTTTCTGACTCAATCAAATTTTTTAGGCTTGTTATTTTCTTCCTATATTAAGACTTAGGTCTACAAAGTACTCAGTCTCCTCTGAGAATACAAGAACAGAAGACAGTCCACATTTCATGGACCCCTTTGCAATTGTGAAATGATGCTACGTACTGCCAAGCACATGACTTCTAACATTGCAAAACTGGCTGAATGTAATTGCATTTGAATTACTTGCTTTGTATGTAAATGCATTACATTTTTAGAGAAGCCTGAAACTATTAAGGAAAAACAGTACTTCAGCATAAAGGCCTTGTATTAATCCTGCTTGTGTCTGAGCTTGAGATTTCATGTAGAATATTATTTCGGCAATTGTGAGTGTTCACATGCTGCCTAAACATAGGTACCTAAATTAACAGTTCAGTTTCTAACAGAATGCAACAATAAACAGATTCAGATATTCTTAGAGCTATACATATTCTGGTTCAGTAGGTATTACAGGAGAGAAGAGAACATGTGCTTAGGTATCAGTCTGTGTTCTGCTGGATTTCACAAGTTGGAGACATACAACAAAGAAGCAAGCAAGCAGTTGTGTTGAACTAGTCCTTTTCTTATAAACTTTTGTATTTTGAAGATTTTACCCCTTAGTTATTATGATACTATCTCACTTGGTACTGTGCATCACTATCAGAAGTTCAGCTTTTTTGCAATTATTTGAGCACTGAAGTGGTTACTGAATTCTAGGAATCCACTTGATTGCCCCTTATATATCTAAGACTGGAGTTTTGTTCCCTGGTATGTTCTCAGTTTCACAAATTTGCTTTTGCTCAGTCCACTGTCACTACCTCATTATCTGCTCTTTTCATTGTTAATTTTTGCCTCCAAGGGCCAATTTGGGTTCACAGTGATACAAAAGTGGGAATGGCATCTAATGTCATACTTGATTTAATTATAGTGCAGTAAGCCAGGAAAACTGCAGGGAATCTTCTTTCACCATTACTCATTTTCCTCCATGCAACCAAAAGCAACTGTCAAAAGCAGAGACACTTAAAAACCTCTTCAACATATTTCTAAATCACAGGTGTGGTTTCTAAAATAAGATATCTTAGTGATATAAGGTCATGGCAGTCAATGCCCCTCACAACAGTTTCACTTGAAAACAACAACAAAGTGGCAAAAAACGCTAGATCCCAAATGCTATTTTAGAGGAACAAAAGTATCTGACGCTACCTTCCATTTCAGAATTGAGGCTGAGGACAATAGGACATAGTTTAATGCAAACCATGTTCTTAGTAAATTGAAATGCATATCATACAGCCAGCAAATAGTAATATAAGAAATATCTAATAAGTAGCAGAGTTTGAATCTCAGATCTCTGGATCCTTTCCTCTGGAAAGGAATTTAAGATTCGAGAATCAGTTTAGCAGCAGCAGAAGGCTACCTGAGGAGTCCATGCAATCTTCAACACTAATGGCTGTGAATTTCCAGCTAAGGATATGATGGTAGTCTTGCAAAAAGTTTATTGTTCCAAAAGGTGATTCAAAAGGAGCTTTATCTGAAATACCAAAGAAAATAAAAATTATTTATGAGAAAAGAAATCAAACTCTTTGGAACTAAAAGCCTATTATAAAGCCATGCACACAGTTGATAGGCCAGATGCAATTAGGTCATATCATTTATTTTAGTATGGCCTAGTCCAGCCAAATGAGGACTGGTGGATGAGTGCTGAAAAACCTGACATCACTGCCTGTAAGCCCTGTAAGATTCAACCCCTATTGCCGAGTCTTCCAGTTCTGTAAGATGCTGGTGAAACTCACTGCTACAAAATTGAAACAAAGTCATTTATCTAGAGAACTACAAAATGTACTGATGGATATTGTAACCACATTAGGTGATACCAGTCCTTTTAAGAACAATGAGCAGAGGGTACCCAGACTCACAAGGACTTTAGGAGTAGTTCTAAACTGCAGGGAGTAAGATACTACTTAACCTGATGAGGGATGGCAAAACGTCTAGCTATCTTCTGCAAGACTTAAGAGAAAGAATATTTCTTGCAGCAATTATCTGTGTATTGTGAACGTATCATATGATGGAGTCTGTAGCACATTATTTATGCTCTACAAAATGATTAAATTACTGCCAATTATTTTCAGCATGAAATTACCTCCTAATTCCATTAGTTACACACTGTTGGGTCCAGCATAGGATTCCACAATGAAAACTTACCTCTTACACAATTCATCCAGCTCACTAAGTAGTTGCTGGTTTGCTGAAGCAGGACATTGTTATCTCCCTCATATGTACAGTTTGGATCATTGTCATTTCGGATCTCACCCAGACGATTCACTTAATAAGAACAAGTGCACAGTTTAATATATTGCAATGTATTAATGAAAGCTAAGAGGGATTAAATAATTATTCTGTGACAAAATGCAGAAGAGTTGTCTGTTCCTGTATGTATAACTATTGTTAGCAACAGATGAGCTTGGAAGTTCACTGTTTAGCTTATGAAAATGAAGATACTGGAAAGATTTTAGAGAAGTGTGTCATTCATCTTACAACAGGAATTTCCATCTATAAAGTCTGCATCTTTATTTTTGGAACTGAGACTGAATCACATACACAGTCTTCTTCTGTCCAAATGCTGGTGCAGATGCTGCACAGGTTTAGTTCTTTTTGTGGTATCAGGTATAAAATGAACTTTAAAAATATGAATATGAGGGAAAAACCCTTTAGAAATGTATTGCTAAAATTCAGACACTGTGAGGCAACAACAGTCAAAGAACACATCAACATAACCACGCTCCATCAGTGTACGCAGTAGTCTGTAACTTACTGGCAAGGTAACCATGTCCTCCACAAGCTTCTCGGCACTCCTGGGCTGCCTGCTGAGCAGTCCAAGAAGACAGTGGCTTGCTGGCAGCAGATAAGGCATGAATCTCACGTCCCAAATCAGACTTTGTGAAAAACAAGTTATAAGTGAGAAATAAATTTTACACAAAATAAGTTTGAGACTGGTTAAAGCCATAGTTATGTGTACTGCTTTACAATGAAGAAAACAGTAACTTGCAATACATAAATAAAATTTTCTGAGATTTATGCAAAGGAAGAACATTTTTTATTTTTTTTTTCTGCCACAAAAAAACCCAACTCTGCCACAACTGAAAAACCTCTGGCACTTTCCTATATGAGAAAGCAGTAATTTGTACCGGGTAATGGCCAGATGGGTACATTTTAGCTCAGATGTGCCAGATGACATGGCATTGCATGGGACAGTTCACTGCGTGCCAATCTTTCCCTCCTAAAGATGGAGAGGGAGGTGGTTGAAGGTGTCACGTGCAGAGAAAGCTTCTGTCCCCTCTGTGACATTAGCAATCCCTCTCTCTGCAGTTAGCAAGGGGATTTGTATGTTTACTGCCTTACCCATTTCCCCCTGATCTTCCAAGCATGAATTCTGCAAAGAGTAGGAAAATGTAAAAGTACCCCCTCAATTTCCAGAGACTCACAGTAGCCTGCATTTATACGAGCTCTGCTGGCCTTCCTTTGAAAATGTGTACGGAACTCCACTTCTTGGAGACAGGGGGCTGCTAATACCAAAGCTTGTTTAAGAGCAACTCTCTGGTTGTTTTGGGGTTTTTTTGGGGGGTGGGGGGTGTGTTTGTGGTTTGGTTTTGTTGTTTGGTTTTATTTTTAAGATCTCCTGTAGAACAAAGGAATTCATAAGGATTACATTCTTAACATGGTCAACAATCATATTTTTCTCTATCACGATTGTTTTTTGATAGCCACTTGTTCTGGTTTGAGCTAAACAGAACTAATTTTCTATTTAGTGGTTAATAGAGAGCATCTGTCCAGGATTTAGCGTCCAGCCCAGCCCTAAACCAGGACACCACTGTTCTGCCTAAGATTAGAGACTGCACCAGTGATCCTCAGAGATAAAATACCAGATTAAAAAAATCAAACAGATTCTTCTGTAGTTTGTGCAAAAAGAAATTAGAATACCCAGCCATTAGTACAGAGATCTTTAATGAGCTTTATTTTAGCTGAAGAAAAGTCTGAGTGTTTAAGTGTGATCTGAGCAATACTTATCCAGTGTGTGGACACTAATAATTATATTGTAAAAATTAAAAATATAAATAAAGCTTATATATAATAAAAAACATACTGCAGTTATTTTCTTTGAGAATCAAACTTTTGCAAAGAGGTGACTTCCAGTGGTCTGATTGTGGATGAGAAATTAAGCATTAAGACTCAAAAGTCTAAGCTTTTTTCTCCAAACATATTTATCCTACCACATGAATATGAATTGCAAACTCAAGCCAAACTCACAGCGTCTGTGTGGGAATTAAGAATAGTATAATTTCAGAAAGTCTTTGATATATGCCCCCTGCAGTATCATTTACAGCAGTTATAAGCTGAATTTGCATCATTATAATATATTTATGATAAACAATTCTGCAAGGCAACATAGCTTTAAATCTCACAGAAACCAATAAAACTTTAACGACTCCATCAAAACTAATTCGGACACTGAAGGCAACTTTAATAATTACTTCGTATCTCCCATATATCTGAGACATTGCTCTAGCATTCTTGATTGCAACATGGCCTAAAACTTCTAAGTCCTGCATTTAGCAATTTCCAGTTTATTATAGTAAGAACTCAGCTAAGAAGAAATGTGTGAATATCTCACCTGTCTCTGACTCCTTTGCTTTGTCAATAAGCCTGCATAAAATTCCACAAAGTTCTCAAACAGGGTTTTGGAGAAATAATCTAAAGCATATGCTGCAGCCAGATAAGGAAGAAGACGCCATTGCTAGAATAAAAATAAAATATATTTGATTGCAATTGATATGTATTTTTTATAGGTATATACATGTAACTATCTTTCAATATTGAACCAACCCATTTGTTTTTACTTTGTTCAAACTGGAAAATTGTCTTATGGAGAAGAGAGCTCAACAATAACCATCTATAAACATAATTAAACGTAATTACTCTATACACAAGTTACAGTTATGTTATTCTAGTTCATGCATTTTATGAATTTGTGATAAATTCTCTGTTAAACCAGTGCAAAAGGTCACTGAAGCTTTTGGGACCAACAACATATTTTTGCCCTGCGTTTATACAACGTGTGGCATGCTGAGGCCAGTCATGATTCATGTGTTCTTCAGTACCAACATCACAGAGGTCACTACTGTTTCAGTTGCTTGTTCACTGCTGAATGTGCATTAGTGCTGGTTGCATTCTGTGAGGGAAAAAAACCAACAACAACCAACAAAAAAACCCAAACAAAACAAAACAGGGCTGGGAAGAAGAGAAAAAAGCATCTTTGGTGCTCCATGCAACTCGGAGCCCATAAGGGAAAAGAGAAACTGCTTGAAGAAGCTTTTGTGGTAGAGCAAGAAAGGAATGAGAGGTTCAGCAAGCAGAGCCTACAGAACATGCCAAAATTGAGAAAAATTGAGACTCGAAGAATAGTGGGAAGCAGACCCTGGCTTATTCAGAAGTGGAAAGAAGGTGGCTTCTGCCAGTTTGTAGAAACCCATGAACACTTTCAAAGTTCCAACACTAAATGCAAACCCTAAAGGCAAACTTGGAAAAAAGCATCCACTTTGCAAGGACAAACTGAGCAGGTATGTTTTCAACACTTCTTTTCTATTAACCTTTCTCATTAAGCACATCTGAGTTTCCCAGTTGCCCTACATACTTTTTTTTCTATTTTTTCAGAGCAAAAGGTGTTATTCACCTGCATAACCTGCAGAAAAAACACTGGTTATACTCCTCTCAAAATTAGTGCTAGCTTGAGACTTCACCACAATGCATGCCATTAATTTCTACACTTTTAAAGCATAAAGGCTAAAAAAAGATAAAATTAGCATAACAGCAAAAGAAGCACTGACATCTTTACACAAATACTGCAATACTTTAAGGTGTGCATATAAGACAGTCTTTCTCTGAAAAAGTTATTATTTTAGAAGAAAAATGCTTCTAGGTACTTCAGAGAAACATGAACATTTTGGGGTTTGCTATTCCAAGAACTTTACATATAAAAAAGTCTGATCGTACCAGGAGAAGATATTGAGTTGGAATGAACCCCCACAGCTGCACTAGAATGACACTTTAGTTGACACAGAAAAGTTTAATTTCATTAACTTCAGTGTCACTATCTTGTTTTGCAGTAGCTCTGAGTTTCATTACAGAAAAGTCTGTAGATGTGGATCCAAAGTATTTACCTGTGTTTGGTATTCAAGAACAGGTATTTCCTCTTCATCAGTTGGTCCAAACTGACGGCGAGCTGCTGAGAAGCGAATGGCTATCGACAAGGCAAGCTTTAAATTGGTCGTGGAAATTGCTGTGATCAGAATTCTGCCAGTGGACAGGGATCCCAGAGCTGCACTAAAACGCTCTTTAACATCCTGAATGAATAAATGGCACAGACTGAATGGTGAGTATAACATTTAATTTACCTCCTCCATAAAGATACAATTCTGGTAGCATGATCAGTAGCCTGGAAGATCGGCCAATTTTGTTTCTTGACACATTCAGATAAGGTGTTCAGGCAAGACTCAAAACAGTTTCTCTAAACTACTTTGGGATCAGCAAGGTAACACAAAGAGCAAGTCAGTAAAGTCAGAAAGGTGAGCTGAGACATCTCTGAAAGTCAATTAAAAAACCAGCATTCTCACTATCTCATGTGAAATTCTCAACATAAGTCAAGGTATCTAGTACTTCCCAACATGAGAGGCCCATGTTCTATCTCTAGATATTAAATATACCTTTGTATATTTAATGAACTGTATTAACAAAACAAAACCTTGACTCATACCTTGATTGAACTGGAGTACTTCCCTTCAGCTGTGACATCTCCAGATATATTCAGTATGTTCTCTTTAGGTACCCTGACATTGTGGAACATGGCAAATCTGTTTAAACAAATAGACAAGCAATGTAAAATCGACCTCGAGCTTGAGGTAGACTCAACATAGCAGAGGAAATTCAGGATGAAAAATTATTTGTTATAACTCCTCAGTTTTGTTTTGTTTTGTTGTTTTTTTTAAAAAAAAACTCAAAATGAACCACCTTATTGACTATTAGGAGACAATTTCAGCAGCTTTGTAAATAAAGAAGCAAACAACTAACGGATGAATAATGTATTCTGTTTGAGAGGAAGAACAGAAGAAGTTACTGATTAGAGACTTTATACAGAGGTAGTATGTAGACACTTCCACCAACAGCCCAAAAACCTGAACGGAGTTCTCAGTCTGCATTAGTTCAGGTAAGTTACCTAGCCTGGTATCTCAGCTATCGCAAAGCTTGGAAACATGAACAACTTCCTTCTCCTGCTTACAACCTGACTGGGCCACTCTGACTCCTAATAATTCCCCGTCACAAACAGTTCTGCTGAA
>NW_010168596.1:56931-75218 GCF_000695765.1 Mesitornis unicolor
ACTGAAGTGTTGTTCAGTCCAGACCAGAGACTGCTTTGGAATATAGACACTATATATTTTTATGTGTCTAAAACATAGATCTGTGAGGATCATTCATGTTACTGCGATACAAATGAGGACATAGCTGAGACAGTGCCCTGCGAAGGGACTGAATAGAGAATTTTCCTTTGTTTAAACTCGGATTTCTGTTCCCTGGAATGTGGCATCCTAAAAAGGAAGAGCAAGATAATCTTTTCTCAGTCATGGCACCCTAGCAACAATAAAGAAGGAAGTTTTCAGAATAGGCAGAATGTCCTAACCATTCATACTCTTCAGGGGAAAAGCGTATGAACGGGTTTCACCCAAATGGGCAATACAACTTGGCACAATAGCAGTAGTATCAGCTCCACTCACAAGTATCTGAGTATCTAATAGCACCTGAAAAGCTGTATTTGTAATCAAAGCAAATTCCTTCCCCCTGCCAATACAGTCTGATCTACTTAATAAGGCTCACGAGAGCCAGGTCTTTCACATTAATAAATTACATAAGGGCTGCATTGCTGCTTGTGCTTTAAAGTTACAAGTTGTTTCCAAGGAAACATATCTGCATACTGAATTTATTCAGCCTTAGAGATACACAGTATTTTCAGACTTAGCCACAGAGAAACGCATGCTATCCTAACCAAGAACCAGCTGCTTACTGGCCTTGGCCATGCTAAAAGTGCTTTATTAAGTGCCAGCTTCAGTGAGACAACACTACTTCATAACAGAAGCAAATTCAGAATTTCCAAAAAACTTATTTCTACCCTTAATATTTTTTATGTCACTAAAAACAAAAAATGTAATTCAAAAAAGATCTTCTAGTTAAATTCCCTTTCTCTGCTCCCTAAACCCCAAATAAAATTTATCACAACTAAAACTGTATAGCAACCCCAATATTTTTAAGCAGTAGCGTGCATATTAGGCAGAACTTGAGCTTTTTAATTTTTATTACTCATTATTCTAACTTCAGGACAGTGTGTGTGGCAAGGTTTAAGTCTCTAGTTTAGCACTCTTTTTCTAGTTACTATACATCCTACAATCACAAGAAGGAACTTACAATCCAAACATACGGCAAGAAGCAACAAATGTCTTCAAACAAATGGTAAGGCAGACACTGCTGAAGAATACTTTCTTGATACGATACCTGGATGCTGGCAGCTAAGCTCTGGCATTTTTTATAAGTCATTAGAGCAAATGAGAATTTTAAGGAGGAATCTGAGTGATGAAGGAAAGGGTGTTTGTAAAGGATTCCTCCCAAGTAGGAAAGCAATGAAATATTATTTTAAAAAGCTACTGAATGGGTATTAAAACTGGAATCATAAGCCAGACTAAAGGAAGAGTCGACCTAACAGAGAGATGATACAATCTTTGGGGCATAGATTAGGAAGAAATTTCAAAGGGCTCCAGCTCTTGGGCTTTCACTTTGTAAATACATTTTTGCAAATACATTTTTGGAACATGTTTATGCCTGTACATGATGAACAGTAAGATTTGTGGTAGTAATGGCAATGAACAAGACAGCAAATTTCTACTTTGTCTTTTATGTGGTACAGAATTAGGTACATTATATCTATGTCAGACAACAGAAAAAAATCACAATGAAAATTCCCACGTGTAAAGAAATAAGGTATATTGCCTACAAGGAGCAGTGTTGAAAATAAAAGCAGAACACTACAGGACCTGGGAGTCGGGCAACCTTGTGAGATCATTACCAACTGCTGTTACACTCCTTCTCCAAGAACTTTGCTATTTGAAACTGTTAGACATACTGGCCAATTTGAACTTGATATCGGAACATATTAAAAAGAAATAGTAAGATTTAATGAAGTCAGTGATCACATTTCTAATGGTTACTAGCCTAGAAAGCACAGTGAATAGACATGGACCACATCTGTCAATGTATTTATGGGAAAAAAATCTCCTTAAAGAACTGAAGAAATATCTTAGAATAATGAAACTGTGTACACAGTCATGGGGATATCATGTGCCAGCACATTTGGAAAATGGCTACATTTCACATGGTGATGAAAAGACCACAGGTTTGAAAGTACCCTACTTAGGGCCTCTTCTGCATAGCTAATAGTGTGGTTGAGATCAAGACCTCTCAGCAAGACAGACAGATAGCCATCACTTTAAATACACATCACAGGACTTCCTAGCAATGTGCAATTTTTTAGCCCACAGGTAAAACCAAAACTGTATCTCATAGATTTCTACCTCGATTAGCTGAGCAGAGTGAAACGCTACTCCAGTAGTAGCATTCTTGTTTGGGTTATTTGGCCAGTAGTTTAGGGAACGTTTCAAGCAAAGTTAATCTTACTGACTTCAGATCATGCAATAGTAATTCATCTGGTGTGCAGTTATGCTGATAAAAAAGGAGCAGCTGGAAAATCCATGAGGTCCTTTTGCCAGGACTAAATTAATAAGCTGTTACCTATAGTACAAATAGCTCAAGCATGCTTTGGTGAATTTCAGACTCACTAAAATGTCTTTCCTGCCAGCTTTTGTTATTGGCTACATTAGAGATGGTGCAGTGACAGTACCTTCAGTCCTTCCAGCCCAAAACAAAAAGCAGGTGAATGGTACTGAAAGGCAGTGAGTCAAGTGATCTCACGGCTGTTTATGGGATACAGTAAACCCTGAGAAGAATAACACTTCAGAGATTTGGTGAAAAACTTGCAGAAGAGAAGAAAATAGCCACATATTCCAGACTGAAACTCACAGAAAGGTTAGAGTTAAGAAGAGTTACTGAGAAGCTGGGGAAAACTGCAAGGCAGTATTTTAGCTCTAGGTTCTACAATCTCTAATTTAAGAACGCAGCTCTGTAACAGTAATGCTCAATAGCAACGTCAAACAACATAGCATTTTATAGGCCTCCTAATTCTACCTTAACGGACTACAAGGACACACAAAAACTCACTCACTCTAAAGTTCTCAAAGTTCAAGTGCAAGGAGTTGTGGATGCGCAGAGTGCTGCAACTGTTGAGAGCTGACAGAGGTCTGCTAAGGAAGAAAAAAAGTCATTGCAGTAAGTTCACTGCAGAAGCAAGGCTATATTTCTGTGCGTGGTAAAACAAACACATTATCAGATCTGAATCTGTCTTTCCCCATTAGCACCATCAAGTGGCCGTCAGTGTGACAGTACTGCAACGAACTGGCCATGGCCACACAGGTTTCGGGTACTTGTGAGTGACAAAAATGAGGGGCTAAGGCAGCACTCTAGCAATGGGACTGCATCTTAGCCATATGCGCAGCACTGCATGTACCCATACACTGTCTAACCTTGACTGTAGGAACTAAGTGGAGAGGGCAAAAAAGAAATATCAATGATGTCACTGCAAAAACCACTGTTTTGACTTAAATTGCAAATATGCAAGATGTGTCTAGCAAAATATTTGGTTTAACTGTGAAAGCGTTCACAAGGATTGAAGGATTGATGGTACTGTATTCAGATAATGTAAGTACAAGTTTTGGCATTTTTAACATTAATTTTCACTTTATAGCTGCTTCATTACTATTGCAATTGTTTGTAACTCTGGACAGAGGACAATAAAAACACTAAACAAGCATAAGCTTGTTTATTTGAGAAGCAGGACTGATTTCCACACTTGCTTTCTTACTCACATCCCTTTACTGTCCCCTTACAGGAACAGCCTCTTCTGTGGCCTTGCAGTGAACCAGACCTGACAAATGATCTGGTTGAATATAGCCAGATTTTGTGGGTTATTTGTCAGATTAGTTTTCAGGCAGTTCCAGTTCCCTACACAGCTACAGAAATGTTTGTCCCAGCACAGAGAAAAAGGCAGTGTGGGAGTAGAAGCAAATAGCTGAAGAAGGTGAGTAAGGAAATTGTCTACACCGAACTACTGCTTCAGATTGTCAGATGAAACTCCAAGAGACCATTTAGGCTTCAAGTATGTATTACAGCTCCTGTCTTCCTAGTGAAATAACTGCAACCATAGCAAAATCTAAACAGGAGGGAAGAGGATAAGTACGAGGAGACAAAAACCCTTTGAAGGACTAGACATTCATTTGTTCTGTCCTTAAACTACCAGCAGGAGAATCTTAATGTATTATTGGCACTAATAGTGAAATAGTAACAAAGAAAAAAATTAATTAACTATTTAAAAGTAATCTATAAAGGCTTGGAGATTGTGCAATATATGTCATCTTCGCCAATATACGAAGAATTGTAGTGAGGGCTTTCAGAACCTGAAATCTCTTTCCAGGAGGGATTTTTTTTACACCATTTACTGCTTTTCTGCCTAATAAATCCCCTTTACCCATTACCTCTTGGGTCTTTTGCTTTGTTTTCAGGATCCAGAAAACTGAATCTGGCCTCAACGATTGCTAGAGGACATGCTGGACGTCTTAGCATGTTCTGTGTGTGGAGAGATTGATCACATTTTAACTATACATGAAAGGTTGTTAAACGCTAATAAAAACGTTCAGTTTTCCAAAGTCCATCATTACAGTTAGATACAGCTGACAATTCTTCTTCCCCCAAAAAGATCCTTTTCTGCCCTACAAACAATTCAGTTAAAATAAGTAGCTTTCAGTCTGGCAGTAATTTGCTGCATCTTTGAAAGCTTCATTTCCTTGGTTCTTCCGTTATCAGAGGTTTTGTCTGCTCACACTGTACACACATTATCAGTGGCTACAGCTGATTGAGCTCAGAGCACGTTTTATAAAGACAGGCATGCTGAGCACCACTTCAGAAACACAATTGTAACTGATTTTCAAACTCTTTCGCATGCCGATTCAGTTGGGCATCATTTCTATTTGTGGAGTGGAGAAAGCAGCAATTTGCTGCCAGTTACAACTGGACATGAAATTGGTTCACCACCGATCCAAAGGCAGTCATTCACATGCACCGCAGTAATGGGTAATTTTGGTAATGTTACATTAGCCAAGGCAGACAAAAAAAAGAAAAAAAAACACAAAACAAAGGGAAGAAACAGAAATGCACATTGGCACTTACCCAAGCTCTTGCTTTATGTCCCTCATTTTATGCCTGCCATTAATTTTATTGAAAAGCCCCTAGGTCCCAAATATTCAGAGTCTTTTCAGGGGTTGTTTTTTCCCTCAGCTACTTCCATTTTGAGACCTCAGCGAACAGCAGATTTTAAAGACTGCCAGAGTGCTAGCAACAGGTGGACATTTTTATATCATAAAAATAAAGACTGAAGCACTTGCATCCCCTGCTGGCAGTCTGTTTTATTTTTTTTTGTAAAAAAACATAAAACTGGTCTAAATTCTCTGTAATAAAAATTGGACCTTTATTTTTAACCATCTCTGTATTGATTACACAAATTGTTGCAAATGATAAAGAGAAAGAAATATATTTTAAAATATTTTAAAACTATTTTGTCTCTTTTTTTGTCAGAGTAGCTGGTTACAAAGACTTGCAAAACCCATGTGATTTTTAGACATTCCAATTATGAAGCTATGAGAATTATTTGGAAA
Source organism: Mesitornis unicolor (assembly GCF_000695765.1). Classification (NCBI taxonomy): domain Eukaryota; kingdom Metazoa; phylum Chordata; class Aves; order Mesitornithiformes; family Mesitornithidae; genus Mesitornis; species Mesitornis unicolor. The sequence goes on from NW_010168596.1 coordinate 62,419, forward strand.
GGCAGACTTAGAAGGAGCAGGCTAGTCAATTGGGTTTACACTGCAAAAATTCCCACATTACTTCAGAAATTCTCTCTCTTACTGAAAACATTACACTCTGCATTAGCAGGAAAGCAGCCTTCAGCCAAACGACCCAAGAGATTTATTGTTTTCCAAAGCCAGAAGGGACAACCATCACCTACTCTGTTCTCTTTATATAGTATAAATCAATGGCATTTTCCAAGGAAGCTCTGGAATTTCTTCCTCATGTCCTATGTAAGTGTTCAGAAGCTTAACTCTGTACCCATAGTGAAAATTAGCAGCATAAACTACTTGAAGTGCAAGAACAAAATTGGACATCTCTGCCAGAGATGTCAGATGCTGACCTTCACTCTGACCATTTAGCCTGAGTGTAACTACACAGAAACAAATCTGATTTACTAAGTGTCTGTGGTAGTTGAACGAGACTTCACACATGTATTCAAAAAAACTGGCAGAGCATGCCGTACAGACTAACACATGTAGTCACAGCATAATGGAATGTTTTCTTGTCAACACATACAACAGGCTTCTGTAGTGCACAGGAACTTCAGGCTGTGCTTTCTCTGGGATAAACTAGGATATAAATATTAGGAATAAAAAACTAGGATATAAGATTACTAAACTGCTTAGGAGAGGACTTTGACAAGGCAGTGTCTGGTGGCCCAGGATGAAATGTCTCCCTGTGAAACTTGGCATTCTGCAGATCGTGCAACCAACAGCCCATCTTCTAGAGTGGCACAGCTTGTCCTCTCTGCAAGTAAATGCAGAGCTATGAAGCTCCTACCTCTCCAGTGCCCATCCCAGCCCCCATGTACCTCTCAGAAGCAACGTGTACCAAGTCTTCACACTTTTGACAGCTCAGTGTGAGCAGGAAGGTTGCAAAGCAAAAACTAGTTCTCTAGTTCTTGTGAACAGTAGTGGTATCTAGCCTCTGACCTCTCCAAACAAACAAAATAGCTGAGGTAGATCAGGAACACAGAGTTTTCAGCTACACGAAGGTTATCTATTGGTAATCTTGGGCTGCCTCGTCCCTCTTAGTCTGCAGGTACTGTCTTAAACTTAAGCTTTCTAGTGCAGCAACTGTCTTAATCCATATTTAAGAGATCTAGATCCATGATTTGGGCTCCTCAGGCACTGCTGTTAGCAGAAAATAATTTTTTTTAAAGCAGCATATGCCAACTAAGCAGAATCATTAGAATGTCCTATGACTACTTTAGATAGCATGCAATGTCATACTTAAGGTAAGGCATCTGACATTAAGATAGGAAGTCACTGGAACCTCTTATTTATTGTGTATTGTGTGCATTATAATTTCAGATTATCCAGTTATTACTGATATTTTAAGAAATGCTCTATTTTTTCCTCAGTAGATCAAAGGATAAATGGATTTTTAAATTATGTGCATTTTGATATTATGTGACAAGTACACTCTTCTCCTTCCTCATGTTGCACATAAAACTATGCTGCAAATTAACAGGAGAATTTGAACATTCCTACTGAAACAGGAAGCTGAGTAACATTCAGACTATTCAAGTCCATGTTGCTGTGCCATCTGGTGGCTACTCGTTTGTAATGCAGATGCAAGCAAAAAAAAGCACCAAAACAGAAACGTCTTTCTTTTCAGGCCTTTTCTCACAATTTTCCTCTATAAAACTTAATTTTCTATTTTTAAAAAAAATCTTTATTTTGTCTGTGTCTTCAGGCAAGAAAGAATTAATGAGAATGTTTCACATAAATATAAAAGTCGGTGCTATTTTTGCCACTACAGGCTCTTTGGGACATCAGGAGGAGACTGTGGGTGGCCTATGACCTTCTGGAAAGCCAGCCAAAGTCATTACATTTGAAATCATGATCCCTTAGGATGTCTATATTTTGTTTACTGTAATGGCATGTTGTGAAGCACAATACATACACCTGTAACAAACTGAATTAACAGAAAGAGGTAAATTTGAGGCATAAAGAAGTGACCCCACCTCCCCCTTACTATTTTAGGTCTCTGTCTTTACATAGAGCTATGTAACTAATACAGGGGTTTAAATTGTAATTTTTACCTAATGGCTGTTTTAATGCAGAAATTTACCTCAATATCCTCACTGCCTCTCCTCCCCATCAGATGCCTATGGTTAGCAGAGACACAGTAAGGACACTGAAGTCTATAACTCAGAAATGGAGCCCAGGTACGTTTTTATTTCAACTGTATGCAGAAAAAAAATAACTAACCTTCTCCTTCTCTTCTGCACTGAGCAGAATTACTCCAGAAATGCCATGATTTAAAGACGATACCTAGTTTCTCTACTGGGTTACATTAATATTACATCTTTACTAACAATAAACCTTGCCTGTGGACCTCCATTATCCTTTCTGTGCACTGGAAATCACCAGAAAAAATGATTAATGGCTTGCACCCAGACGGGTGCAGAGGCTGATTAAGGTCTTTACTTTGAGTGGAAATGATTTCAGGTTTTGTTTTGTTTTTTCATTAATATTGTTGCAGAGTCTATGACTGCAAGAATGCTGGGGATATTCACAGAACATCATTGGCACTTCATAGTCTAAAAAGTGAGAGAAGCAGGAAGACTATGATTATTCAGATAGAAAATACTGAAATTCAAGATTTTCCAATCTGGGTTTTCTTCAGAAATATCAACAACTTAAAACCACTAGCGAATACCTCAGAAGTAAAGACAAACTGACACAGGAGGAAACCTGCACCACTCCAATATGATATAATCTAGAATGTTTTCTCCTTCAAATGGATTGACTTACCCATTATCCAACCCATTCTGCCCAATTTTCTTTCCTATGTCACCTACCATCACACCTGGCATTGGTAGGAGAGTTTTTGTATCTCGAATCTGCATAGAAGTGGGATGAAACATTATTTCAGTTGGAGAACAATGAAAGTTATTGGTTGAACTTTTCAAATGGTGAAAATATTCCCAACTTGTATTCCATTATAAATGCTAAAAAAAGCTCTTTATCTTTTTCAAGCACGTAATTCTGGATATAACTTGTACATACGTATCCTCTCATTCAGGACACAGATCCCTTAATGAAATTACTTTGGCAATATGACACCAATTTTATCACTGGTTTAAGTATGCCTTAACACTGCTGACTGCTCTCATCAGACTAGCATTGAAAGCTTCTTCAGGTGTGCAGAGATACAGCATAAATCAATAGAACTTTTATGTAACAATCCCCAATTTTGTACTAAATTCTATTCAGTCTGCAACTAGTTCATTTTACCAAGTACAACTTCTGTACTGAATTGCCATATTTTCTGATGCCTTTAATCTTACAAAATGATCTCTGTGGTAGAAGCTTACAGATTTCATGCAGATGCATAAATCACCTTAAGCCTCATCCAAGATTTTCAGGACTTCACAGCATAGGTTAGTTCTAACTATATAGGCAGTGTAATAATCTGCAGGCTTTTTGGCACTTCTGTATTTTTCAGCTTTTTTTTGCAGAAAACTGACAGTATAAAGCTGGATGTACAGTTATCACAAAATCAGTGAACATTTAAAAACAGCCCACTTGCTACGATTGCAATAAATGTTGACGGCATTAATTAAAGAATCTGCTGGTCAGATATAAATAACAGCACAACAGAAAGTCTTTAATTTGAACCCACTCCCCTCATAAAGAAAAAAAGATTAGCGATATTTCTACCCTACCTGTACAATAAAGGAATTTAATCCTTGGCACTGTCCATCAGGAGTATAGAGCTGGGCATATACAACTGCATGAGTGGCATGTTTTCCCATATTACCAACCCAGAACTTTGCAGCTTCAAAGTCAGGAGTATGGATGATAAATTCCTGTAGTTGGAGAAGAAAGGGGGAAATCATGTAACTCATAAAAATCCACACAGAGCTATTTTTTTTTTCATGACATGGTAATGTTTTGAAAACATCCATTAACTGCTAGAGTTCCATTCTGTACTCCACTCCAGCAGCTGAGATCTCTCGCATTGTGTTCAACTTTGGAGACAATACACGTAGCTAGGAAAAATTTAGAGCTGAAGAAGTTCATTACTTCATTGTAAAGCATGAAATTCACCCTTTTAATTGCTCATTTAAGCACCTGAAAAAAGTAAGGCAAAGCGATGGACTCAGAAACATTTCCTAGATCTTAGGTTAAGCTGAGCTGTGAGTCCACGTGAGGGACTGTGAGGGCTGTTTCAGCTGAGGAACCTATGCAGGGACCACCTCTTCCTTACACAGTTTTGTATGGAAAGGAAGCCTGGTTGACAGCATGAAAGGCAGCCTGCTTCCCAGTCTGGACAACTGGGAGAATGTGAATAGTGGGAATTCTGAATATGTGTATCCTGAAATTTAGACATAGCTTCAGCATTCAGATTTATACATTCCAAATAGTGTGTTTTATGGATGTAAAATAAATCTGAACTCAGAGCTTGATGATCTTAACAAAGATTTAGTAATTTCAGTCACTTTTAATGCAGTGCACTCAACACCAGCCTAAAAGTCAAGTTATTTAAACGGAATGTTTCATGCTGCCAATCTCACAAGTTTTAGATTGTTTGCTTTTTTGTTTTTTTTGAAAGGGATCTGATTGTCCATGTTGCATAAATGCTCACTGAATAACTTGAATGTAAAAAAATTATTCTCATTTCTCATTCTTTTGAAGTCACTTCATGATGTAACTTTGTTTATTGACAGTAAGAGCACCCAGTTCTGTATATTACAGTGCAAAGAAATGCCATGGTCTTTCAGGGAGATGATGAACCTACCTTCTTGTGACATTAAATAATACATCTTAAATTCAACTTGGCATAAACCAAACAGATGACAAAGAGAGAGAAAGTTCTATCAGCCTCCTCTCTTAACTTCTATTTTCTTCACCCTTAATGTAAAAGTATGACGAGTTGTATTCACTTACCAAAAAAACGTTAGAACAATGAATTTATTTCTGCAATGGGCTTAATTAAAAAAAAGTAAGCACTATGCTATTGTAAAAAGCTGTTTATTGTTTTCTTAATTGCATGTCTGTGATAGTCTTGTTATCCTTTTTTTGTGTTTCTTTTTCTCATTCTCAGGAAATAACCCTATTCCTTGTATCTCACATTTAAATGCAAAAGACAATTTAATCTGCACATCCCATCATCCCTTGAGATACACAACAAAGAAGGATGCTATCCTTATTTTATATTACAACCAGAAGCTAAAATAAATACCTGTACAAGAAAACAGAAATTGCTGGGCTTATTGTAAATATTTATAACAACAAATATATTTGACTTTTTTTTTTTACATTTGTTCAACTTGATCCTTTCTTGTTAATCAAAGAAATGCCTGAATCACTATGCCCTGGTAGTAAATAACAGAGTTTAACAGTGTCAAACACGATTCCTGTGCATTGAGGACTAACCTGAGTGCTACGATCAAACGTGGCAGTAGTCCGTATGCCTTTAGTATTAGTTCCATGGCTGAGTTCAGTCAGAGCAAAACATCCAAAAACCTAAATAAGGAGACATAAGGCACAGGTCAATACCACATTATTACAGCAATTAGAACTGTTAGACTTTCAAATGATTGCAAATTCAGCTGTTGGAAGGTAACTTGCAATTGCAAGAAACTAATCATGTGCAACTCTATGGCTAGGACATCATGCCTGAAGGGTAACAGGCATTTTTTTCCTTTGCTGACTCATTCAGGCAGGTACAGATTATTACATTCGCTTATTAAGTTTTCAGCTGTCTGGGTTGCAAGAACTGTTGAGTGGTGAAAATCAGCAAGTTTGCTTGCATTACAAGAAGTTCTGGAAACTCCAAAGAGTAGGAGAAAAACAGAATGAAGCTGTTTATTTTTAAATATGTGGATAGCCTACATTATTGAAGGGGATAAATTTTTATCAGATCAATGTATGCACACACTTGATTCTCAGCAGCATTTGGGAACACTGCCTGCTTCAGGCCACACTGAAATGTGTGTACTGTAATCCCTATATCCAAGGTTAGTTTGGCCTATAGTACATACTTTTCAGTAACAAACCTTTGAAAAGCAAGTGAGATTAAAAAAAACAAACCTGAAACTTCAGGCAAAATTATTCTGACAAATACATATCCTCGGGCTTTTGCCTAGACTGATAGTCATTAAAAGACTTCATCCTGATCTTTTAACATGGAGTATCAAATCAGAACTATGTAGCAGTATATTGTCTATGAGCAGAGAGATAAACACAGAATTTCAGAAAATTAAATAAGCAAGGAAGGTGAATGGTTGGCAAAAACAAACCAAGATAAGAAGTGATAAAGAATACGAAAAGAAGCCTGAAGCTCAGTTTGGGTGTGCTCAGCACATATATCTTGCAAAATCAAAGAGGGTTGTCCAGACAGTGAACGCTGACCATACGGTCAAATGGCATCAGCAGGAGAAGCTGTTTAGGATTGGCTCTTTCTATTGAGAAATGCTGCATTTATTCTGCGGGGCGCTTGGTCCTGAGTCTCCACTGGACTCGATGTGGTGTTTCTGTGGCAGTAAGACATTATTATTGTCCAATTTATAGCATCAGAATGGAATTTTTATAGAATTATGGCAAAGGTTTATGTTGCACGGTGCATGATGTGGGAGGTAGGAGTGTCTGATCATGCAAAACTTGCTAAGATACCCTTAAATGACAGTGGACAGAGATAAAACTAGTGTAGTGTCATCTATATTTCCTTTTGGGAGAAGTCCCCAAACTTCATCTGCATATTAACTTGGACAGTCTAAAACAGATCCAGGAAGTGGCATTATAGTCAGTGAGGACAGTCAACACTCAGTCCTTGAATCTGCTCCTTGGTCTTTCTTTTGCTATTCAGAAGTACCTAGGTATGTAAAGAGATCAGAATTAACACAAAGATGTAGATAACACCACTGTTCCAATGGTGCCCAGTTCTCAGAAATTATTAAAAAAAAATTACCTCCATGCTATAAACTTTTTTCACAAAGTCTGCAAACCTCTTAGAAGCACTCAAAATTGTACCTGCAAATACCTGTAAAAACAAAGAACTGTGAATGAAATCAGTGACCTTGTAATAGGAATAACAAATTGCAAATGCATAATAATTTGTAATAGTGATGTTCGTTAAAGAAACCAGGGAAATCAGGCTACACAGTAAACTACTACTTAAACTGTAGCTGGAGGTAGTCAGGATGTGATGTTGTCAAGCCCCTTTACAGAGGACTGAAATGTTCACACCTCTAAACTGTTCAGCCCTTCATTGCAAACTCTTAAAAATGCTTAACGAGCTCACTTTACACTTGTCCTTACTGGTATCCCCTTGAGTAAAGTAAAACTTCAAGACTACTGCAACTTGTTTTATTGCAAATGGATGGGGAACTGAAGGCAGTTGCTTCAAGATCAGACAGGAACACTGTTTTTAAAGCTACCTTCAGTTTTTCTAGGTGGATATTCACATAACAAAACTCAGATTCCCAGATGCTCCCCTGCCACGTGAATAGTAATAATTAATTTACTCAACTAGTGTTATTTGACCAGCTATGTCAAGTATTATCTCTGAGAGGTTTATCTAGGGAGCAACAGATGAACAGAGTCTCAGCCACTTATGTCAGTGGGAAACTTTACGCTGGTTTCTGAGGATTAATGACAAAGATCTGCTAACTTCATCCCACAGCTCTTTGATTCTTTTTAACAGCTAAAACAAATTTTATAGTTGAAAACAAAGGCCTGGGAAAAGACATCTCTTTAATAAAATAGGCAGAAAGCAACAGAATTATGGTATTACAAGACATTTAAATAAAAACATACACCACTATATCTTTTGAACCATACTTACACCGCAATGTAAGAAATACTGGAGACATGGAGACCAATCATACATTCCTATACAGATGACCATATTAAATATCTTTAATGGGTTCTCTATGATCTCTTGCTGAGTAAGAAAATCATACTCAAAGAGCCTTTTACAGCGCAGGAATGTCAGCTCCTGATATTTCTCACGGCACAAATCTTCTCCAGGATGATGGGCAAAGAGGGGATCACTTTCCAGAGCAGAGAAGATTCTGTTCTTGAGAGGGGAAAAAACTGACATAAGAATGTTAAAAGTATTAACAAAACAAGTTAATGTTCTTCTAGGATAGTAATAGGCCTCAAACTACAATTGTCTGATAGACGATGTAAGTTTATAAAGCCAAAACTGCAGAGAATTAAAAAACGTATGTAAACAGTCTGTCATTACATTTACAGCTCATGTAGCTAAATATTATGAAAGCTCCTTTGTCATGAAGTTGGAAGGGACTGATTCACTCTGAATATAAGAGAACAGTATGGTAAAACCTACTTGATATTTAGAGTAGCTTCATTATTACACTACATGAAGCTGCTGGCAGGATCTAAAGGGCAATGGTCTTCAGAGAGTAAAGCTCCTGAAAGTAAAACTCCAGGAGTTACATTCAGTTAGAAATATGCCATTAAACTACCATTACTGCTCTGTTCCTAGGTGAAAGCAGAAATGTACTCTAACAGAATGATCATATACAGCCATTCAGTGTGGGGATCTGCATCTTTTAATGTTTTAATCTGGATTTTTTTGGTAGATGATATACTGTGGCATTTTTTTACCGCAGATCTCTGTGTCTTCAAGATATTCACATCTTCTTAATTGTCTTTCATGTAATTTAGGGGGGGGAAAAAGTGCAGTGCCTTAGGCAAAACCTTTTAAAAAGGTTTTTGAAGTCCCTTCCCTCTCTCTGAAGAGAATGACACAGTAAGAAGGAAGAAAAACAGATTTCCTGTGCTTTTCTTTCAAAGGTGGGGTCCTTCCCCCTCTCTGTTTAAACAACACTATTTGCCCATTCAGCTTTGAAACTCCTTGTGACACAGAGCACTGGTGCTCTTTCTGTGCTCTTAATTATATTGGTCAGATGCAGAAAAAGGCATTTTTTATTTCTCTGATTCACATTCTAAGATTTTAATAACTATGGTGAACATTCAAGATTAGCTTAAATCCATGTAAATCTATACCATCTTCAAAAAAGTCAGTTCTGTCTCCTCCTACATCTCCAAGTCACGCAGCCCCATCTCTTGTCCTGAAATTAATCTTTTTTTTGGTAGGGTTAGCTTTCAGCGAGGTAGGCATGCTAATCTGTCCAATCCCAATGCCACATAAACATTAATGCAAGCACAGAAGATTGTAGGAAATTTTGTCAAGTCCAATGAAGACAGAAATGCTATGTTTAACAGTGGCATGAACTTAGCTCAGCTTAAGTGCATTGTAAAACCATTTGATGTATGATTTAATGCAAACAGTAAAGAAATATGGTAGAATATAGTTCTTTCTCAGTTTGAAATGAACACTGGAGTTCTGTAATGTAGCACCTGCTGGTCTGCTCTGTACTGACGATCAGTAATGAAATAAGCCTTATGAGACAGCAAGGTAGATTGCTTAAAAGTTCAGTTCTGTTTTGAAAACTGGATGTGCAAAACCAATTTCTTTATACTCTGTACCTACAAAATATTATCAAAGTTAATACTGTCCCCTTGAAAGTCACATATTTGCTTCTACTGATATCTCCAAAATTAAAACATACCTACGATTCTTGCAAAGCTTACCTTAAGCTGGATGATATCTTCCCCATCTAGAAACACCGCCATCTCCTTCCAGTTGAAGGAAGCTTTCTTACGATATTTGCAAAGCGGTCCTTTGGGGAGATCTGGTAGCAAAGTATCCCACAAACTTTGGTTGCCAGTGGCTTCTTTCAAATTCAGTGTGGACACCATTGTTAACTAAACTGCACCAAACAAGAAAAGATATATCATGAACTGAAGCACCACAAATGTCTGTTTTTTAATAATAACAAGAAATCAAAAAGGCGGTTAATTAAATCCATAGACTTGCTCAAATATATCAGTACAGCAGTGCAGAGACAACTAAAAGCTTGCCCTTCAATTTTTCTAATTCAATTGGCTTGGTACAAGTGAAAGAAAAAAAATGCTTATGTTCAAATGTAAATGAACTGCACGGTCTTTGTTATTAAAGTATGAGCTAAACCTTTTAAAATAAGCAAAATATGAAAGAGGGACACCACTGATTAATATTGCATAGTAAGAAAAGTGGGGTGAGATAAAAGATCCAGGAAAGAAAACAGTGTGTTTTACATAACATAAATAATTGTCACTTTGCTTCTAACTTAAAATGTAAAATAAAAAAAATATAAAAGCACCACAAACATGCATACAAAGTGTTGTTCAAATGCAGGAGATTCCTGTATTATCTCCACATTACTAGTTAACATTTAAACAGCTTTAAACTAAGTGGCATGTTGGTTATATATTGATTGTTTTTATATAACATGAGACAGAAGAGGTCAGGGAAACGGTAGAAACTCTGCCCTTATCTTTCACTGCTTTAATGTATGAAAGAGTAAGCAGGTCATAAAACCTTTATTTCATGTACACCAATTGCAAGAAACAAATTTCTGCAAAATTCTGCGTATTTGCATCTCCTTTGGCTGACTTAATCTTGTCCAGAAGGGGTAAGCTCCCACATATCCCCCTGGCCATGAAAGCACTCGGCTACCTGGGTACATCTGACCAGGCGATTACAAGTACAGCACAGAAACAAATAGATGGCTTTACACAGGGGAAACACAAACTCCTTCAGCCCTGTGTACTATTCCATTGCTTTAATGTGGTGAACATTTAGAATTGTGAAACTGGAAACGTGGACATGCTGTCCACGGCAAATGGGACAAGCAGAGGCCCTGTACGCAACGGGTCCCTAAAAGGTAGAGATTAAACCTGCATAAATGAGGTAAAACTATCACAGTAGTGGCTTCTACAGAACACAAAAACTACAGGGCTGTTCTTCTACATGGATGATGCAGTCCTGGAAAGCCGTATGCACGTAGGTATGCACTCCTCTTAAGTGTCAAACTGCCATACTCAAGAATAAATTTTAAATAATACAAAGTATCAACTTTGCAACCACACTTCATTTTTCCTTCTTTTTTCCCTAAAGTTTAATTTTTCATTTCTCTTACTTGGTGGCTTATAATATTTTTTAGTCAGTCTTCCCACAAACCTTTTTCTCTGAATACACCTTTTTCTGCGCTGAGTTGGCCTCAGACTCTTGTATATGTGACCAAAAGCAGTAAGCCTCCCCTGAAAAGTCTGCTGGCATTTTGTTGTGCATATATATGGGTCATGCAAGTGCACTGCAAAATTTCACAGAAGAAGCATTTCATTACCAGCCGGTACAACCGAACTGGTTTTGGACAGAAGGGGAATCTCGCTTTGTGTCATAACATGGCCCGAAGGGTGAAGACTCAGACCACTGCAGATTCCAGAAGCAGATGTTGGAGTGCCCTCTGCTGCTCCCTGCTCATACCACACCCAGCAATTTCTGCCACTTAATGCAGACTGCAGAGATCCAAGTTAGGCGTGTGAGAAGCACAAATGATCAGAATGACCACATTTTAATAAATTGAGAGGTAGAATATCTGGGCCCAGGGCTGGCCAAGGGCTCAGCACAGAGTATGAACATAATAAACTACAGAAACTGTAGTTTAGCATTCTGCTTTTTCTGTAACTTTTTTTCCTTATCATATTGATAGATCTCCTTACTACATTTCTTTCTTTTCTACCTAATCGCCTTATGGAGGTAATTCTCTAGCTCTGCACGGTATGGACATAGTAGAAGAGGACTGCAGGACAGTAGTTCTGCATCCGACTTCCAATTCAATTCCAGGAAGATGCAGTTCCAGTATTGACCAACAGGTGTGGAAAGGAAAAAAGAGGGGGAAAAAGGGCATTGAGAGGGCACATTTCAACCCCGAGCCAAATAAACAGATACTACTATTCTAAATGAAAAACAGGTAAATCAGGCAGAAGTTCAAGGCTTCTGGCTCAGAACAGAGAAAATTTACATAAAAACACTGCAGTTATTGCATCTAACGTTATTTACACTGCTAATCAATGAGGTTGCTCAAATGAGAAAACTGAAGTGTTCAGAAAAAAAAGGGCTGGTACTTCAAAAGGAGTTACAGTTCCTGTCTCTGCCTTCACACAATGTTTTAATATAATTCGGTTCCAAGCAAACAATTTAAAAAATAATTAAGAAACCAAACCAGGCAATTACAGTGGGAAGTAACAAAGGACTGCCCTAAAGAATAACCTCAGTGTTCATTTCAGCCTTGTGCTGATGTTTGGAAATCTGTGTGTGGATGTGGCAGTAAAAAGCAACTCATGTTATTTTCACCTTGCTGAGAACTGCTGTGGTTTCACTGAGAAATCCAGAGTTCAAAACCTTTTTATGAGGAAGTTGTTCCTGCTACGAATTCAAATTCATGACTGGAATACAACCACGGCACACAAATCACAAGAGGTTATTTCAGTTTTCTGTGAATTATCTTGCATAATGATCACATAACTCGGACACTTATCAGCTGTCAATAATAACGAAGCAGTACCCTTATCCTGACAGAAAACACCACTACTCGCAAATGCAGAACTGCTCGAAAATAAAATAAAAAGCTACTGATGGCAGCTGCCCAGAGAAAGACACCACCAGCGAGGTTAAAGGCAGGGCAGTAAACCACTTCTTTAAAAACACTTTGAGATCTCATTGCACAACTGCTATTTGAGCTGCCTAAACTCAGAGTGAGGCCTCGCTTCTGCTCAGAGGTAGACTATGTAATATACAGGGTTTTACCACCAGAAATGTACCGAGATTTTTTTCTTGAAGAGTCGGGCAGCCGGGGCCTGTCAACGCTCCTAGTTTTAAGTCCGCCAGCGTTTCCACGCTGAGG
>NW_010168596.1:75249-75556 GCF_000695765.1 Mesitornis unicolor
CCCCCCGTTTTCCACAAGGAACCCAACCTCCTTAAAAAAAAAAAAAAAAAAAAAAGCGCGTCAGAAATCCGGTAAAGATTCTCCAGACTTCACTTGTTTCTGGCAGCAGTCGGTACCCTGGATTTTTCAGCTGCAGCACGGCACCGCAGCGGTTTGTCACTGCGCTCCAGCCGGCGGCAGGTCCGGCTCCCCGGGGAGAGCTGACAGGAGGCGCTTCCCGCCCGTCCGGGACTGATAGGAGGCGGACAGCCCACGGCAGCGCCGCTTACGGCTTCAAAGCCCTGGCCTGGGGTGAAAGGGCGCGTTA
>NW_010168597.1:0-2093 GCF_000695765.1 Mesitornis unicolor
CCCCGGCGTGGTCCTCCGCTCAGGAGCTCTTTGCCTCGGTGACTGCCGAAGAAATAGTTACTACAATATATTTTATTTTCTATTTTTCCTGTTTTTTAGGACATTATGTCTCCGGGAGAAACCTTATTGCAGCCCTTCAATACTTAAAGGGGGTTTATAAGAAAGACAGAGATTGACGTTTTAACCAGGGCTTGTAGTGACAGGACAAGGGGCAGTGATTTTAAACTGAAAAAGAGTAAATTTAGATTGGACATAAGTAAGAAATTCTTTACAATGAGGGTGGTGAGACACTGGAACAGGTTCTCCAGAGATATTGTGGATGCTTCATCAATGGAAGTGTTCAAAGTCAGGTTGGATGGGGCTTTGAGTAACCTGAACCCAAGACATTCTAAGATAATGCAATTCATAAATTATCCTGAGAAACTGACAAGATTTCATTTTCTATTTATTGACGTGGTTTAACCGGCAAACATCTAAACATACACGGTTCGCTCGCTCAACATCCCCCCCACTCCCTAGTGGGATGGGGAAGAGAATCAGAGATTAAATGTAAAGAACTTGTCAGTTCAGATAAAGACTATTTAATAACTAAAGCAACCCAAACTTAAATAATAATAATGCCAATTAATTGTAACTAGAATAGGAACAATAATATAGCAATCAAAGGTATAGTCAGCTCACAAACAGCAGCCACTGGCTGTACAGCAACAACAACATGACGGGAGGGGTAACCTCAGGAACTGATACGGGATGCCATCATGAATGGAAAAGATTGAAGAAGAAGCAGGAAAGGGCTGAAGGGGAATGTGAAGCAGGAAGGGGTTGTCCCCTGCAAGCTCCCTGATTTATAGTGAGTGTGATGTTTATGGGATAGAATACATCTTTATTGGTCAGCTTGGATCAGATCTGGATCAGCTATCTCAGGAAGACTCGGGCTCTCACTTCCCTCCCTCCCTTTCTCTTGTGCAGAGAGAAGAAAAAAAACCTAAAAGAAACTGTAACCACAGGTGCAGGCAGAACCTTGGAAAATGTAAATATCTGCCAGCAAAATGAAAACAATAACCTTAACAGCTTCATAAGGAAAAAACTTCCATCCTGGCCAAAGTTCCAATATCAGCTTGTGTTCATTAAAGCAAAGGCTGCAGTTTTCTCAGAAATCCAGCTCTGAAACATTAAAAGGGATAGTTGCAACTCAGTCCTAGCAAAACCTGGACACGTTAATTAGTATTTTCATTTGGTGATCTCTGATTGTTAGGCCGAATATTTCAGAGAGTCCGTGAGAAATTACATTCTTTCATGCCTTTGATGAAGAGATGTTTCATGGAGTCAGTGTGACACACAGCATGGGTATAATCATAGAATCATAGAATGTATTGTGTTGGAAGGGCCCTTTAAAGATCATTCCAGTATGGAACCTTGAGGGGCACCACTTGTCACCGTCTTCCATCTGGACATAGAGCTGTTGACCACTACTCTCTGAATGCAACCATTCAGCCAATTCCTCCTCCATGAGGAGAGAGGTTATCAGTGAATACTGAGGCAAAAAAGTTGTTGAGAACCTCAGCCTTCTCCTTGTCTGTTGTTACCAGTTCACCACTGTTGCTCATCAGGGAGGGGACACTTTCTTTAACCTTCCTTTTCTGATTGACATACCTGTAGAAGCCCTTTCTGTTTTTCTTGGCATCCCTTGCCAAGTTCAGCTCCAGCTGTGCCTTGGTCTTCCTGACATCGTCCCTACACAACCAGGAAACATCCCTGTACTCTTCCCAGCATACCTGTCCCTGCTTCCACTGCCTGTGTAGTTCCATCTTGCCTTTTAGCTTGGCTAGCAGGTCTCGACTCATCCATGCTGGTCTCTTCCCTTCCTTGCCTGATTTCTTACACCTGGGGATCAAGAGGTCTCGTGCTCTGTGGAAAGCCTCCTTAAAGATCTGCCAGCTCTGTTCTGCTCCTTTGTCCTCGGGGGCCGCTTCCCAGGGGGTCCTATTGACTAACTCCTTGGAGAGCTGCAAGTTAGCTTGCTTTCCTGAAATTCAGGGTCTTGACTATGCTTCTTGTATGTCTCATATGCCTTAGGACGGTGAACTGCACCA
>NW_010168598.1:0-26435 GCF_000695765.1 Mesitornis unicolor
AATATTATTATTATTATTATTATTATTATTGCTCTATTTACATACACTAATCTTTTGTATAGAAATAAACAAAATCATTAATCTCCTTGACATTTAATTCAGAATTATATTTATTTTTTTTTAGGAAGAAGCTTGTTCTTTCTTTAGAAATAAAACACATTAAACCATTCCTCTGCATCAAGAATAACCCTGAGCCTCTATACAGCAAAGACTGATAAGGATTTCTATAATGACTGCTAAGAAACCAGGTCTTGTAGATGTACAATAACTCTTAGAACGCTTAGTGGAAAAGAAAATATGAAAACAAAAAATGCTATGCTTCATTGTAGAGCAAAATATCCTCTTACAAGGAGGATATATTTTTAAAAAGGAGCAGTTTATTCTCTGATTGTGTTCTGTCATAAATCATACAGACAGATGTGTGCCTTAGTCACGCATCAAGGTTGATTACCATTTCTTTAGGTTTATGCAACACAGGCTAAGGATTAGACTTCTCTTGTAACTTTTTTTTCCATTTTATAGTAGAGAAAATGTAATAATGCATGCATTTTTCTTTGCTACAGCACATCTGTACAATAAAAACATTATTTACACTGCAGAATTTTCTGCTCTTATGAAGGAAAATCTAGTCATAGCTGGGTCTGCTTGTTCTCTTTCTAAGAACACATTTTGGGGGAAGGCCTCATACAGGTTGAGATAATGACATAAACCTTTCATTGTATATTCTGCTACCCACATGCGGACCTACTTTTTATATTTTTAAAATTGGATGAGCAAGAAAATCTTAGACTGTATGTATAGATGAGAGTATCTGAAGAATAAATGTTTACCAATTTAATAATTAAGCCCTGCTGAATTCCTGTAGCCATGAGTCAAGGCCTGTTAAATGACAGGGTGTGTATAATGTTTTGTAACTTCATTGTACCAGACCAGCCTGAACTACAAGTGAAATTCTGCCTCAGTATAGCTCCTTACCAAAGAAAACTCTGTGGGAGGAGAATATATACATCAGGGATAGTGATCTGACCTCAGTTTTAATAGCTAGTTATAGCTGGCATCAAAAAGAGATTAACATGAGGTTACTCAATATTTCTATTAGATAGAGTTCAGATTTGACATTAGTCATGGTTATAAAGTAAATTTTTACTTTCCTTTGGAATTCAAGCTCTCTTAGCTATCTGCCAGCTCCAATGAACTTATAAAAACAAGATTGTTGCATCGCAGAAAGAAATGAACACATGGCTGAAACAAAGAAAATCTAGGATTTGGCTGAGGAACTCATAGTGAAATGATCAATGCTCACTGGTGTTAGAAACTTACCAAATTAGATTTATTTCTTTAAAAATGAAAAGTAAAGTGAATATTTAATCCGTCATTGAAATAACAGTCACTTCATAAAATTCCTGGAGGTGAAATGTTTGACAAATAGACCTTTTAGACAATCTCACAACAAACATTCTGTATTACTACCACCATCACAAAGCTGTCTTCTCTTTTTGGCTTTTCTTTCCACATGAAAGGCCAAAAGGACAAGGGATGTGAATTTGCCTGTGAAAATGTAAGACTGCTTCAAGTTTGTTAAAGAAGACAATTTCCTATAACAGTCCAAGGATGTAAAAAAAATAACACAATGTTAGTCAAGAACTGCTTTTGTCCTATCATAGTATAGTTCATAACATAGCTGATACTGGCTTGTTACTATCTTAATAGAAACAATAATCCTAATATCTTAGTAAAATTTAACTTAGAAATTAGGTAGTGTGTCACACACTGTGCTTAGTGCTCATTTATTCCTTCTCCTTGTCTTAACAGAAATGAGATTGTTATTTCAACTGTTTACTTGCTTAAAAAATTAAAACAATTAAAAAAAAACCCAAACCTTAGCAAAAAAAAAAATCAGAGTTTTTAGATTTTTTTTCTTTTTTTCCACAGGGATACATTTTTCCACATAGCTGTGATGTTTATGTTCATTCTGACTCACACTGGAAGGAAAGGAGGTGCTAATATCCAAGATCAAATCAGTTCATAAATTTCCTTCATTGCCTAGTCACACCATCAACACTTGTTTTTCCACTGAATTTGTTTCTCATTATTTCCTCTCTTCCACCTCACCCATGAGTAGTTTTTAATCTACATCAATTGAAAAACATTGGCAAAGCATCCTCATGCAAAGAAGCATTGTAAAAGCAAGGTGACTTACCTTTTGACAGTTCTCCCTCAAAACAGAAAGTTTTGTGCTTTTTTTGAGCAAGAACCTCTCCTCCGAGGCTCTTCTCTTCCCTTGCCTGTCTTACGCTGTGGCTTTAACCTCTGCCATCATTATAATTTCCTTAACCAAGGACTATGATGTCACAACATTTTCATGTTATGATGGACCTCTTTGGGCTCTGGATATAATTACTACTTTTCTGGGTGTAGCTATGCAGTTGTCAAAGAAAAAGAGATAATATAAAAATAAGGAAACAAACAGCAATGTCTGGCTCTTGGCTTATTTTTTCTATATGTTGATATTGTTTGAATACCAGAGTCTCTGGTGTAAACAGAAAGTAAACAGCTGATTGACTTATTTCACCTTTCCTTACTGAAAGCTGTTATTGGTTGAAACACCAGAAGAACCGGTATTTCTACTGCATCTCATTCTACTGCTTAATCAACTTCTTTCACCATTCAGCAGAAATTGAATATTAAAATTAGCTATAATGTAGGTCTATGTGAAGATGTAGAGTATGTAATGTCTATTTTCTGGCCGCCTTTGTGCCAATGAGTATAGTTTTTTAGATAAATTACTTTTGAGACTACAAAATCACTGAGAATTGTCTAGCAATAGAAGCTATGCACAAGAAGACATTTGTATTATGAGCTTTGCCACTGCAAGTAAGTTGAGCAATCTCTGCTACTTTGGATTTTTAAAAATAGATTGCAAATGCTAATTTCCTCTCAGCTGGGGATGAGGTGTCCCGAAAGAGGAATCCTCAAGAAATCAGCTTCTCGGTCTGCTATGCAAAATATCAGAGCCAACTGATCAAGGCTGAAATCAAAGCTCAGCTCAGGTCAGGACAGTTTAAACAAGCCGCACATTTCCTCATTGAATGCTGCAGATGTTTATTTTCCCTGCTGGAGTTCTCCACATCTCCCCCAAAAGCCATAGATGGGAGGACAGTTTGTCTGAGCAGCTGTGCAAACTGCTGTGCTAAGAGTGCATAATCCTTACTGACATGCTCTGGCAATGAACACATGTCTGATGGCAGCCCTGTTTTAGGTAACCTTATGCTCTGTTCCTCCCTCTCATCTCACACTGAGCACTACACAGCTAAAAGTAGGGTGATCTCTCCCTCTCTGAAAAGGAAAAGCATCTCTGCACACCTTCGCCTGTGATATACAAAGCTTAGTCTCGTCAGTCACCTGTGGGTTGGATGTGAGTGTGGTCAGAGTGGATTTGCCTTGTGTGGCACAGAGAGGTGGCAAAATCTTCATCAGCAACCTGGAAATGAAGGTCAGATGTTCAGTCTTCATGGAGCTTCATGAAACCGTCTCTGTTTTCTTGAAGTGCTTTGAGTCATGAGGCCTCAGAATGAGAACACCAAGCCCAGCAGCAAGTGGGCAAGTCAAGAGCCATTACGACAGCTGTATGTGTGCCACAGTTACCTTTACAATATTGAGACTGGGCTACCGTTACTAAGTGCAGCCAACTGCAATACAGGGAGCTTGTTTGTGCCTGGGATTATTGCATTTTAAGTATAATGGAAGAAGCATCATTACCAAACATCTTCCTGTTGCATGTTTTTATTGCTTTAGCTCATAAGCCAGTAGGAATTTGTTGGTCTGCCTTGAAACAAACCTCAGGGAATCTAAATCTGTACTGAATATAATGGCCCATTCTTTGATTTTTTGGGGTGTTTTCAGCTTGATGACTTAAAATACAGAAGGTGGGTGTGGTTGAACAACCTACTCCTACTCTGCCATTCCTAAAATGTATGTTCATGTTCAGTTTCTCCAAGGTCCCTCTGGATGTGTGTCACTGCAGCAATGCTATGCCAGGTCCACAGGCTGAGAACAGGCATCCTGCTCTCACCCAGTTGCACATCCCCTAGGATTTGTAGTAACCACTTGATGGAGAGGAATATACTCTGTGATAAACATGGAAATTCCTCCAAAAATGCTGACAGCGCTTTGCTTTAAGCCTTTGAGCCCTCAGACTTTCTGACATACTAAAACAAAACCTTCCTCAGACACTGTCCGACCAGTTTGAAGCAAGAATGTTGCAGGATACTCAGTGCCATGCACAATAATTTGCTTTCTTTATTTATAAAAGTTCATAAAATAAAATAATGAATATCAGATGTCTGTTTCTTACTAATGTGCTGATACTGCATAAAAGCAATACTTCAACTCCCAGTACAGAACAGTATTTCCTACTTTTCATGCTATGAACCCATAAGGAACCACAATCCAGACTCATGTCACAAAGCATTCAGCCTTCACCTTAGCCTAAGATAGATGCCCATGTCTTTTAATTAAATTTCTGTAGCCTATGAACTGACATAGATGCTCAGTCCACCTCAGTCCCCTTCTGGAAATAACTATCTTATCATTAGCAGAAATCTCCTGCAGTAACTGTTCTTCTATCTTCACTGTTCTCACAAAGTACCTGAAGGAGGGGGATGATTTAATCTCTGCCTTTCCTAATTTATTCTTCTCCACATTCCTCTTCATCTTGACATTATTTCTTGTGGGATTTCAGTCAAGTAATGATGCAACATCCTTTCTCCATATTGTTCTCTCTTGTGATTTTAACCCATGGGGTGTATTTTGTGCTGGGAAAAGAAAGTGTTTGGCCATAGAGTTTGCCTGCAGTTTTCCCTTGTATTTTTTATAACTGTATTTTCTAAGTGTGTTCGTTCACTGCATAAAAGCTTATGGTAGTAAATGTCATGCAAGTTTAGACAATCTCATTGCTCTGCTATACATCTAATACACAAAGACAAACCTATGGAACTGAATTGCTTCTAAATTATGCAAGAGGAAAATAATCTAGCATGCACTAGTACATTCAAGAATGAGACAAATTAAAATTGGTATCAAATGAGGTATGAGAGAAAAGTCAACATCAGCTAAGATGTTCCATTTACGGTAAGTGAAGTGGAGTAAGAACTTTCATAAGTTAGGGTTAATTGTGTTCTTTATTAAGAGTCACTCATATAGGTACTCAAGGACTATTTGGTCTTGGCAAAACAAGGCTATTTTTTAAAAGTCAAGTAAGTGTTGAAATTATCCCTGAATATACCTTATGAAAATATATTGATGTATTTTTATCAATATTTAAATCAATATCATGTTCCATCTGATTTATTTTCATTGTATGGTCTTACTCTTATAGACACCCAGATGAGGAGCCTAAGTTTTCAGTAGAATGTCATGAGTTGCACCAAGCTGCTTTGCAAGATGCTTTGCAAGACATTAGCCTGCTACTGCAAACTGCAAGTTGGCCTTTTGTCTCAGAGCAACCACACAATTACTGGATGCTGCCATGTTATATCATGTGATTATTGTATTCTTGAGGCCACTGCTTGAAAAGTCTGAGCCATTTTTAATGTACAGTTCACTGGATTTATAGGATTATCCCTTAATATGCTAGGTTTTTCCAGGAATTAACTACTACCTTTTATTGTAGCAGTAAACTATATAGTAAATGTGGCTTTTACTGTCTTTTTACTGACAGTGTCTAAGAATATCCAAAGTTAAAGAACTATGCTAAAAATATAATCACATGGCATATATGATATGGTTACACTTAATTTCAGGGCTATAGACAATTTTTGAAATGTAATTAGCACTCATTTTTCTTGGCGTTTGATACTCCCTCTGTAAAATGGGGACAAAAGTATTAATCTTTATGATGTTGAAGGAAAGTAATTTCTGTTGTTGAAAAGCTAATTATTACCACCCTCCTCCTCTCTAGTGGAATAAATCTTTATATATCTTAAAATTATTCTCTCTATATATTTTTGCTCACTTCAGCATTTAATAAAATAGTCCCTGGACTCCTCCAAAAATTGTTTTTTTATAACACACAATGATGTCTGTTTTTCTGAAGAACAACAGCAAAAATAGATCATTACTGTCCTCATCAGTAAGCAAAAAGTTAGACTGATTATATTTTGCATTCATCCACAGAACAATTTGGAGGAAAGGATTAGACTTATTTCTAGATATAAAATACATGTATTACTATAAAAAGATTTCAAAACAATTTCACCATGCCTAGAAAATATGTACTGCTTCATATTTCATAAGTGGGTTTTGTTCTGAGTAAGTTTTCTCTGATTTTCATAAAACTTTTCTCTGTAATGGCATGAACAATTTTAATCATGTTATAATTTCTCTTCAGACTGCCTCTTTAGACTATTCCGGTGGAATGATTTCTCCATCCCAATGGTACTTAGCTTAGTGTTTTAAAGAGTTTCTTGAATTCAAATATAAAATGTAAATGAGACCCTTAACTAAATCACAGATGCAAATGACATCCAGATGTAACAGTACATGTATTTCATAAACAGTTCCTATCTTTGTAATGGGTTAAATTAAAAACCTGGATTCAACGTGCAGTAAGTGGAAGTTTTAATCTTCTCAAATCTTTATTTGGATCTGATCTGCATGGCTGATGTCCATCTCTAGTCAAAAATCTGTTTGCCCAGAAGAAAATGATTCCCACTGTAGCCACAAATAGTTACACGTTTCCATGAGTGCCTGTGAAGCCAAAAGTTTGCACAAGCTGGGGAAACAAACTTTTCATAGGTAAAAAATACACAGATCCCATGCTGCAAGTGTTTACTGAATAAATTATAGGGTTGGCAAAAAATTAATTCCATATTTTTTAATAGATGGACATACATGTCTTGAAATGTAACTAACTTCATTTTAAACTGCAAATTCCTTATGCAACTTGACAGCTGACAGTTTAAGCTTGTTTTAGGAAGTGCACAACTTCCTTGATAATTATTTATTTGGTGTCAATTTCAAAATGGAAAACCAAAAGGAACATTTTCATCATATTTTTCTGTATTACTTCTGAAAAGGAAAAAACACTGTGCATACTCATAAAACATTATATGATGCATATGGTGAAGATGCCTTAAATCTACGGCAGTGTCTGAATTGGTTTGCTAAATTTCAGTCTGAAGAGTTTGGTGTTAAAGTTGCACCATGATCAGGAAGGCCAGTCAAAGTTGGTAACAACAAAATAAAGGCATTGATCTTCTCCAACCAGCATTTAATGACACGAGAGATTGCTGATTATCTTAACATATCAAAATCTAGCATTGAAAACCATTTAAAACAAATTGGATATGTTAGGATGCTTGATATTTGGGTACCAGAAGAGCTCAAAGAGAATAATCTCAATAAGCACATTGACATCTGCAATTCTCTCTTGAAACATGCACAAAATGATTAATTTTTGAGATGTATGATAATAGGTGATAAGAAATTGATCAACTACAATAACAAAGAATGAAAAATATCATGGAGCAAGCACAATGAACCAGCTCAAAGCACTTCAAATGCAGATATTCACTGAAGGAAGGCTATGCTGTGAGTGTGGTGGGATTTCAAAGGTATTGTGTATTTTTCATTGCTTCCAAGGAACCAGACCATTAATTTCGACATTTGGACGTGTACTGTCATCATCTGGATGAATTAAATGATGCCATCAAACAGAAGTATCCAGAACTGGTGAATCTCAAAGGTGTTGTGTTTCACCATGATAATGCAAGAGGATATACAAGTTTGGTCACTCATCTAAAATTGTTACTACGTGGATGGAATGTTACACGACATCCACTGTATTTGCTAAACCTGTCACCATCAAACTACCATTTGTTTAATTCTTTCCAAAAACTCTTGAATGGTAAAACATTCACTGCTGATTAGAATATCAAATCACAGTTTCTTGCTGAAAAACATAAGATTTTTTTTGAGTGTGGAATCATGAAGTTGCCTGAAAGATGGCAAAAGGTAATTGAACAAAATGGACAATACATTGTTTAATACAGTTTTTGTTTCCCATGAAAAATTCACCTTTCATTTACCAGAAAAAAACCCCACAATTGCTTTTTGGCCAACCCAATATTTCAAGCCCTGGCATGTCTGGACTGCATATGGAATGAGCATATGTATGTTTATATGCACGTGTTTATGCTTATATGTAGTTTCCAGTTATAAAATTTATTAAAAATAGGATTTGAATGAAAATTTATGCATCTGACATCACCATAAACAAGAATAAATACCCACCACAGACTAAAATTGCAATTACTTTCAATATTTTAAGAAAGGTATTTCATACATATCTACATGAATTTAATAGAATCATAGAATCATAGAATGGTTTAAGTTGGAAAGGACCTTAAAGATCATCCAGTCCAACCCCCCTGCCATGGGCAGGGACATCTCCCACCAGACCAGGTTGCCCACAACTCTGTCCAACCTGGTCTTGAACACTTCCAGGGAGGGGGCATCCACAACTTCCCTGGGCAACCTGTTCTAGTGTCTCACCACCATGCATGTTTATTCCTATAGAAGTGTATTAAAGCATATTTATAACTGTATGATTTCATGGGACAAGGATTATTTATGTAAATATACTGTGATAGTAAGAAACTCAGTAAAGAGAGACTCAGCAGTGTTAAAGTCAAAGTGCTAGACTGAACAACGGAAATGAGGGGAGATGAACAGGAGTTACAATAACAGCAAAGCCACATACTTTTTTGGTCATAACAGACAGCAAAGCAAGGGGTAAGCAGCAGAAATTACATTTTGGGAGGCTCAGATTAAACATTAAGAAAAAAAATTATTAACCAGAACGTTACTGCTGGAAATAGTCGCACTTTGAACAGGAAGCTGGAATAGACACATACGGTTTTATTCTAATCAGCATTTCTATGGTCCCTTGAAATGTGTTAAAAAACGTGTGCCAGGTATCACATATTGAAAACAACCCCCAACACACTAGTATGATAATCCAGCTGGATTAACAGGGTTTAGCTAAGGTTATTAATTAGTAGAACTAGAGGTAATTGTATTTTTACCCAGCTCACCAACATATGCCCATGGGGTTTCTCCAACAAAAATTGTACAGAATTAACCTATAGAAATTTACACTACAAGGCTCCCCCCTAGAAACTCCAAAATTTAAAATCATAGAATCAATAGTTTTGGTTGGAAAAGACCTTTAAGATCATCAAATCCAGCCATGGATCCATCTTTTTCTTTGATGAGTATTGCAAGTTAAGAAGTGTCAGGCAGCTGTTAGGAATTATTATCTGTATCAGCACCTTGGATTCTATTATCTGGTTCCAGTAGTCAGGTTTCCCAGACCTTAGTGGAATAAATTGTTAGCTTTTTTGAACAAGAAAGATCTTCCACTATAAATGTGCCAAAAATGTACCTGTATGTAATAATGTTCCTTCTACCTAGCAAATTATAATAGAAATATAAGGAACATGAATAGATTTTTTCTAGTATTCAAGTGTAATGACAAAATTATTTTATTTTTTCATTCACTATGTTATCTACCAAAACAGAGTATGAAATCCATACTTGATTATAAATTTTAATTTATTAATTTGAAAACACAAACATTCCTAATACTCCACTTATTTTCTTACATAATTCTACATACTGTTGCATCCTTTCCTTCAAAAGAAAGAATGACCTTGTACCTGTCAGTTGCAGGCTCACGCATTTTGAGACACTTCCAAAAGTTTCCTTTTTTAACTTGTGCTCCTGTTAGAAGATTTCAAAACATAAATATAGATACTTTAACGTGTGTCCTGATTGCTTAATGATGAAGAACCACAGATGACTTAACTTGTACTTAGGTACTAATTATAGATGTCAGGCTGAAATACACCCAATATTTTGAGCTGGTATGGGAGGAGCTTGGATACTATTCTGACAGGTGGTAGAATAAAACTTTAAAAGAGATGAACAGGAATCATACGGGGAACTAATGGCTGAAAAGATTGACTGGAACTAGTCTTTGCTTGGGTTTTTCAGATGTAAAATACAGATAAATATTTCCTAGGAAAGAAATAACACTCTGAAGTGTTACAAAGTTACTCTGATTTTGCAGACCACTGTGAATTTCTCGTCCAGAAGGTGTTATATATGGTGAGAACAAGTTATTGCTTGCTGTCTTCTATCAAAGACAGATGCATAGTTAATCACAAATCCCGTGCTTTCATCTTGCAACCCAGATGCAGCAAATGTATTTTTTACTTGCCTTCAGCTCAACAAGCAGAATTACTGATTTCTTAATGAAGTATATGAGCCTGTGCCTAAATCCAGCATTCACTACCAGAATGAAACACTGGTTCACAGTACCCTGATAGAAGTATCTGGTTCTTTTATATTCACTGTGCCTCCATATTCTTAAAAAGTGAGTGTACATTTAAAAAATATCACTGCATGTTTACACATCAACGAACCTCCTAGATTTTTGTTACTGCCATACTGATCCTGAAGAAAGCTTGTTTGCTTGAACTTACTATTGTAATGTTTTTATTTCTGTGAAGAAGAGAAGTGATGAGTCTATTTTAATTTACTGCACTGTTCGGTAACTATTAACACCTGGTGCAGATTAGAAGCTAATAGCTAGTGGCAATGAAGCAAAGAAAAGGTGTTCTTATTTGTTTACTAAAATTATAAGTTTTTAATCTTCCAATTGCCAACTCTTCATTTTCTCAAATTTACCAATAAATGTGTTAGTAAATACCAATGACTCATATATGGCATCCTTCCATTTCTCTTATGAAAACATTTTAAAAAATCTATTGCCCTCTTATTTCCTAGTGCCCAATTTATTGGGAAGTTACTTTGTGGTAGGAATTACATTCTGAAGAAATAGTACTGGATGGGGGCAGTTTTCACTGCCAACTTTTTATTGAGAGGCAGTTGGCCCATTCTTACTTTAGCCTGCTAGAGAATTACTTCAAAGGTTTTTCAGGATTAAGCTTTTCAGCAACTGAAGAGCAACTTAAGCATGTACACTGTGATATTTTATACTACATGATTTTGAAGAGGAAAGTGGTTTCAAGAGGAAAGTGGAAGGACAGGAGAATCACGTGCTCTTGTCAGAAACAAAGGGTAAAATAAATGGTAGAAAATACCCTGAAAACTCTTGCTTGCTTCATAGAAAGAGGAAAGCAACACAAAACAAAACTGCTTAAGCCCTTGCTTAATGTCTGAAATTAAGATACCATTCACATGTTAATAAAGAGATGCCTGCTCACTTATAGCCAAGCATTTTACTGGACTGGGATTGCAGTTCCCAGCACCAGGCAGCATCATGTCTTTCTGAAACAGTCTCATGACCCCAGCCTATAAAGGAATTTGAAAGAAACACTTGATCAGATAAGAAGAATGTTTTCAAGCAATAATCATGCAAAGGTTTCCCAGATGGATGATTTTGTGCCATGAATAGAACACTGTGGGGCACTGTTTTTTACAAATAACTTTTATCCTTTTTTTTCACACAGTTGTCTTTTATTTCCTCGCAATGTTGGTGGTAGCAATTCCTGTAGGCCTCACAGGAAGCAACCAGCCAACTTGGAGTTTCATAAAACACAGCGTACAGGCTTAAGCCTGCCCAGATGCACTGTCAAGCACAGAGCTGAGTGCAGGGCTCTCAGCTATGTTACCTACATTCAAGTGCCCTTTTACCAGTATATCAAATCATAACGTAATCTGATTTGGGATATACCAACACCACAATGTAATGTCTTCTTTGAGCTACCTCAGGTGCTGGAAGGAATACAAATGATGTTCACGAAGTAGTCCTCTCAGCTGATATAACCAGCTTCTCGGCTACCTTCCAATTAGCCTAGACAGAAAGCAATGTTATGAACCTCTTCTACTCTCTGTATATGAACTTTTTCAAATATCATGAAATAGCATGGAACCACTATACTCATGACCACAAACTGATTTCTTGGGTGCAGTTTGAGTCCCCTTGAAGGCAGTAAAAGTTTAGTAATAATATCAATGAAGAATTTAACAAAGAAGGAAGAGAAGAGAGGGTTATAATCTTGTTTGGTCTTTTTCACTTTCTCCTTATCCAGAAAGAACTCCAGAGTGAAAACAGAAAAAAAATCAGACTTGTGTTTTGCGCATGACTTCCAGCAGCTTCAGCAATACACATTGGAAGCCACCCATCTAGCTGATGCAGGAAGACCACTAACCATACACTCAATAACATATTTCCATTTCTTACTGTCTTTTTGGATTATTTCAATGGCACAGCTCAAGGCAGCTGTGTTGAGTGCCTAAGGAGTTGCAGCTGTTCATCATGGATGTGTCAGGAAGGAGAGGGTTTGGAGCTTGTTTCCAGGGATCCTACTGTGTAGAAGGCTGGCAAGGACTGTGGAAAAGGGAGGGTATTGAAAAGAATTTTTGTAAAGCTGTTTCCCATAGTTGTGGCTTTGGTCACATGTGGTGAATAGTTGAGGTGGTTTTTGGTTGAATAGCTTGGGCACTCTCACAGTAAATGTCAGGCAGTCAGCATTTTGGAGCTGGTGACAAAATTGTTGAGGGCTTTGGTTTGCAGCCATTTTCCTTGATATATCTTATGAGGTCAGTCACGTATGGACGTTTGTAATGGAATAGCTCATTCTTTATATTTGCTCTTTCCAGTTGCCAGCATGTGAAGCTGGGTCAGGCTTCAAGTCAAACTTACAATTTTTTGTGTCTTTTTTCAAAGACACATAAAGGTAAGTACAATAACCTACTGAAAGGAGACTTCCCAATTTATTTATCTTAAGAGAGACAGAGAAGGTTCTTCGCTGATCTCAAACAAGCAGATGACTTTGCTTTAACTATATCTCTGTGAAGAAGGCCTGGTTTTTTTAAGAACTCAAAAGCAACATTCTTTGCAACACTAGGCAGTTACCATGGTGCAGTGGACTTACTTATTTTTAACCAATAGCTGGAGAATTTAGCTATAGATAGAATGATGTAGAATTATCGTAACAGAAAACTTACCACACAAGATTTGCACAGAAATCTACTGGGCACTTTCTTGGGTAAATATAAATTACTTTTATTTTATTAAACTTTAGCACTGGTGTTCTGTGGTTGCCTGAAGCACTTGAGTGGTGAACTTGAAAATAAATAAATAAATAGAGCTATATTAGAAGGAATTTTCATCTCTACTGGTAAATGTAGAAGTTATATATTGACAATTTTAGTATGGATCAAATGCTTCACAGATTATGGAATCTTTTTCCACATGGTGCCCACACAGTACAGTTTTATGGGTCTACTTCTCCAGCTGCATCAGTTTATAGGAGGTATATATGCATACAATACCTGTCTCTTAGTGCTGAACATATTTCATATTCCACCTCCCACCACTGTGGCAAAGGTAAACAAAGCAAGATTTAGAAGACAGGAGAGGATGAATGAATCCAGCAGCCTCTGCCTCAACTCAACCCAGAAGATAGAAAGGAAGTGATATGCTGCAACAGAAACCTCATGGAAATTCCTGGCAGTTTTGCCATTCTCCCACAGATTTTACAAACGTTTTGGATAATTCTTTGTGTCATAATGACAGGGACTGTACACATAAATGCAGATGATGTCTAACAAATGTCTTTTCTCTCCCCATGTGTGTATATATATACACACACACATATATAATAACAATCATCTCTTAAATAGAACTTTTATTACAAGTCATATCCTAAGGAGCTTCACGATCCATAAAATGTGACAACAAAGCAAATATATACCATGTGTTCAACGCAGTCATGAAAGAGGCATTTACAGGCACTCAGAGATTGCAGTGGTATACCTGCATGGATTCAGGTTATACCACGAATGAAGAAACTGTAGGGTCATTGGAACAGTATATGCAAGCTCAATGTTTCTTTCATGTCTAAATTCCAGATATGCCAAGATCCTAATGTGATTTAGGTATGGTTTTGTCTAATGCCAATTTAATCCCAAAGTTGAAAACTGGTAGTTTCTAGGTGACTGGTCATGGAAAATGGGGAACATGTTCATGAAGAAGACTCATGAAGAAAAGCCCCATGCTGGACAGGAAAGCTATTCTTGAGGCTGGCCTTGAGCTAGCAAATCTGGCACCTTATCTCTCTAACTTAAAGACGATTAATCCCAGATTTTTTCTTTCTTTTGTCCTAATGAATAAACTTACCAAATTTCAGAGAACTGAATAATTGCCTGAGAATTAACTATAAAACTATATCCCTTTGGTCACTAGTCCTCAGCATTTAAGTTTAAGACTTCTGTGAGTCTTCTAACATGAAACTGCATTTTTAGCTCTGAGTGAAATTTTCATACAATCATTTCCCATCATCCTCTGAGATGTCATATTGCCAAAAAGTCTGATTTATTTGATTAAAAAAAAGAAAGTTAAGTCATGGAACTCATGACACATGTGACTGCCATGAAGAAAATCCACTTGCTTTAAGATTCCCAATGTTTGACTCCTAGTAGCCTGGCAGTAGCTGAGTTTTTATCTACAACTATCAGGAATTTATGTTTCTAATTCAATGTCTGATAGAGGATTTTGTCTGAAACATCGCATAGAATCTTTCCATGAAAATATTTGCCTTATTCTGAAAGAAACATTTTTTTCCTTTCTTAAATTTTAAAGTCTACCATTTAAAATATGCTATGTTTACAGGATATAACATAGTTACTGTAGTAACATAAATTTAAATAACCAGATCTGACATTTTCTGATTCCATGATGCTTGGCTATCTATAATCTGCTCTATCGAGAATGATTCACACCTCTACTCTGATGTGAAATAAATAAAACTATTGTAATATCCTAATTGGCTGGAAGTTAGTATTTTTGAATATACCAACAAAACTATAATAGGGAAAAAACTCCAAAACAAACAAACCTACAAACAAACAAGCAAAACACCAAATTCTGCCTAAAAGATTTTAATCTCTGTCAGTGGATGTCCACATCATATTTTCATGTCCTATCTCTTACAAATTGCAAGTTATTAAGTTTTAGCTAGTCAGGTAATTCCTGCACAGTTTTCTCAAACAGACTTGTGTGCACAACTTGTTTTTACTAAACATATGTGATCTGAAAGAAAGATATTTAGAGGATAATAAACTGAAGCTGAAGCTAAATCAAATATTGACAACTATGGAACTATATGAGTCAAAGAAATAAAGGAAATCAAAGAAAGAACATGAGAACTGGAAATGCTTTTTATGCTTTATAGTTGGAAAATCGCAGCTGAAGAAGATGAGATTAAAAGAATTCAGAACTGGATAAATAGCAGTAGGAAAATAAAGCAGCATCCAATTTAAGATGTCTGTGCAAGGTTGTAAGGTTGTATTGCACATCGAAACCCTGGCTAAACTCAAAACACAATCCACACATCTCTGGCTTCAGCTAGCGTGCTGTTCAGACATCCATTCTCATTAGCTATGAAGTTATCTATATAACATTTTTGTCGTAGTCATGTAACGTTGCCATAAAAAATACTGTAAACTTGCTTTGAGGTATTTTAGTCCTTTGTTATACTGACTGCATGTAAATAGTTATAGAATACTTTAAGTCACTAAGTTCTTTTGCCTGCAAGTCAAATTTTGTTTTGAAATATTTTCATTCAAATCCAAGAGAGAAAGTGAAATGGTTTTGACCTTAGGCCTACTTCATAAACACTGTACACATTGCAAAGCTAGAAATTTTTTTAAATATATTTTTTATTTAATAGAAAATATGTATTTTTAATTAAAATGACCATTTCTCTCAAAAATATTTAGTCTGAAAAAAATATTATGGATTATATTTTTAAAAATATTAGTTATTTTTAGAAAACAAAATGGACAGGTTCAGATTTTCAGTGTACTTTTTTAGTAAAACCAGATATTTTTGCTAAATTAGATGCATTTTATGTTTATTAAAACTGAAATTACTTTGGGGAAATATTCATTCTTAGTTTGACTAAAAACAATTTAAAAATTGTTTTTCTTCTGGATCTCAACATTATTTTTGTCACTAAGACTTTGAAATTTGTATACTAACATGGAAATTAGACCATGATTTTCTTGCGCATTATTTGGCCAAAACTGATGAAGGTATAGCATGATGGAAATATAGAGGAGAAAAAGGAGAAGATGATGAGGAAAATCAGTGAATAAAAGTGACAGAAGCGATTACAAAAGAAGAAAGAAAAATTTTAATTTCCCGAGGAAAAACCCCCAATAATAGGATTGCATTATGGATTTGGGTTATGATTTCTTGATACAAGTGCAATGGAAATGGGCGAAGCATACAAGAGTTTTAGAAGAAGTTTATAAAATCATTAACCATGCTCTAGTAACTCACCAATAATGAATGAGCCCAGGATTGCATATACAAATTTTGTGTTGAATTAATTGGCTAATTAGATTCAATAAATCTTTAAATCAGGCCTTCTTTCTGAAATATCTTTTATTGTGTCCTTTCACATTCATGTAGCTTTATTGATTGTATCTTCTTCACTGCCACATGTTAAATTGCAAGCAATAAAATTGAAACATTAAATCACACTCCTTTCCTTTCATGTGTCACTTACCTATTTGGAACATATGTTACACTGGCACAATAAAACTTGCCCTGAAGGCATAGCCTGTGTACACAATGCTGTGAAAATGGAAGCATATAAAACGTCCCTGTGTCCTAACTGAAGATTAAGCTACAATAAAATAGTATTATAAATATTTAAAACATAAAATATTATTTGTAGTGATGTAATAACAAATTCTCTGGAGTCTGCGGCCGTAAAAGGAACACAGAGGATATCTGTGAGTCTTCCAGCAGAGTTCACTACTTCACGTATGATGCTGACTGCAACATTTTCCTGAAGGACTTTATCCTAGACACTCTACTCAGTTGGCTTTTTTTGCCAGAGTAACCCAGCAGCTTTTATTTTTTATTTAACACTTTTCTTTTTATTATTCCTGTAGGACAACTGGGAGATATATAAAAATTAATATTAATTTTATTTCAAAATCCATTTAACAGGAAAAAAAATTAAATATTCTATACAGCTTTAATCTGAATTAGAGCTCTATACTTTTGATTAGATGAGAGAGTGTTTTCAGCTCGGTCTTCTCTTTTAGAAAAGCATAACCCTTTATGACTGTCACTTTTATGTTTCCAAGGTCCCAGTTCTGACCCATTATAACTGCAGAACCAGAAGTCTGGGATACGTCTTCCAGAACATTTATTCATATCTGATACCTAATTAATTGAGATTGGGATATGAAATATTCACTTATGCCTGTGTTAGAACCAGACTGATCTGTTCTCTCTGAGAGGCAGGCTGCTGAACTTCATGAACAGTTCTGATCCAGTCATTCCTTAAAAATCCTACCTTTACGAAAAGCTAGTGTAGATAATGAGATAAAAATGCTAGGTTTTTTGTAATTTTTTTTCCTCACTCAAAAGAATCAGACAGACGATCCTCACATATCATTCCTATACTTTGATCATAAGCTTATATTATACAAACATTGTACGAATTTACAAGTGAAAAGGTCTGAATTTTGTTTTTTAGCAGCATACAGAGTTCAGAAAGTTTTGTTCATCTTATTTCTCTCCTCTTGGTCTGGCATCAGCAGAGATTGCTCAGTAGCAAGCAGAAGCATGGTGCAGCAGTTTGAAGAAAGCAAAGAAAAATATTTTTTATAGCTGAATATTAAGTTTGTTCAAAACAGAGAGCATATAATTGTCAAAACCACACTGGAACTAACTCACCTATTCTTCCTAAAAGTGCCATAGGGTCTTCAATTCACAACTGGTCCATGGGACATTAGAGTTTATTGTTTGTTTCATTGCAAAAGACTGTGAAATATTGAGATTGAAAGTAACTTTAGTTTCATTTCCTAAAGAAAGAACAAAGTTTAACTGATATTTGCTAGAGCATGAGTCCAACAAAACAGCTGGAGTTTAAATGAAAAGGACTTTTATATCCATTACAAAAATGAATTTTCTGTGTTGTCTAGGAGAGATGCTAGGTTCCTTTGTCTGCTCCAAGATAATAACGCTACAGTCTGACTACACTTATCTATCTCATCCAATTCTTTTTCTTCTGACTACAGTCCTTGCAAATAAATTATTCACTAAAAAAATAAAAACAATGTCTAACTTAATGAGCATTATAGAACACTGAGAAAAGCTGTCAGTTCATCTAACCCTTATTATTTCACCATGAAAAGTCTGCTCCTGAGACACTATCTATTGCTTTTTATTCTCAAGCCCAGAAGGGAGCAAATCAATTGCAAATGCAAAATTTGTCAGAGGCTTTGGGTCCAACCCTTTAAAAAGTAGTACAGCCCATGCTCAATGGCTCTGCTCCATAAGAACTACAATGGGAGAAGTGGGAAGGAGTCTTCAATCCTGGCCAGAAAAACTGCTTACGCAGCTGGGTCACAGATGCTAATTTAGAGGAAGCGGCACAGAAGTGATAGCAGTAATTTTCCTTTGAAAGATTTGATCCAATATATTAGTACAGTATTTTGATATGTTACATACATACATGGACTAAAAATAACAGTACCAAAAAGGGAAGATGTAAGAATCTTATACAATGTTTAAGGAATCCTCTTAAAGATGTTGCCCTCTATGTGTCACCAACTTGCAGCTCTTCAAGGAATGCATCAGTCCCATGGATATATATCTCAGGATAGGATATACCTCTTCATAATTTAGCTATCTAAGGTTTAATTCTGAGCTAGTTTTAAGGTTTAAGTCTTAAAGACTTTAAGGTTTAAGCTAGCTAGGTTTAAGTCTGAGCTAGTTACCCTTCCTCCACCACAAAGAAAGCTCTTTCAGAGACATAGATGTCTATTTTAGAGAAAGGCAAATCAGTGCTTAGATGTGCCTGCCTCTTATTCTTGGTATAAAGGGAATTTAGGTGATTTGATCAGAAAATAAATTCTTTTAGACTCTTAAAATCCTATTCTTAGTTCTCATTTATTATTCTTGTAGATTTGAATTCTACAGAGCTCAATCACTTTTAAAGCAGGCCCTTCCTAGGCAACTAGTACCATTGTTTGCAAGGGGTTAACCAGGCTGTCAGGTACTAGTCAGAGAATAAGCATGGTGGAATCTGGCTCTCTGCCGAGCATGTTGAATGAGGTTGGCTAAGAATGCTTGATTTACTGTGAACAAATAGTTAAAGCAAAATTCAAACCAGACAAATAGATCATTCATGTAACAGTCACCCACTACTACCACCCCCTGCTACTATGACATTATGAATACAGAATATCCTTATGGATCTAGGATTGTGAAGCTTAACTATATTGGAAATTCTGTGCATGGCTACACAGGATTTTCTCAGTTCTGTGAGTATAGTTCCACTGCGTGTGTTCTTATATAATCATAAAAAAATAATAATATATGTAATTGTATATGTTTAACTGTCTGTGTATTGTTTATGGTGAAAACACAGCATGACAAAAGACATTTCTAATACAACTATAGTGTCTTCTCATCTGTGGCTTTGTGTATAGAACAAAAAAGAGCATATGGTTTCATTTGAAACATAGATAGGTAAGCCTTGTCTACCACTAAACAAACAGAGCAAACTGGTCTGCGTTATTTCTTCTGTTACAGCTAAGCTATGTTTAACTAAGGGAGTTCACCTAAGTTAGGCTGCACATCTTTATACCTACACACATACATAAATAAACACATATATACATTCCTATACAGCCTACAGTTATTCTTGCACAGAAGCTCTGTCAGAGATATGACAATAAGAGCCTCTGACATTTTGAAAGTACTTCGAGTTGGTTATTGCCTTGAGGTAGATCTGCACAGACAGTTTCCTTGAAGTAAACTCACCAAAGGAGTCTAAAAGACTTTTAACCTGAAATAAACCAGATTAATTAGAATACACATTACGAGAACTCCACAAATACAGCTCATCATAACTCAGTCAAACACAATAGAAAAGGATTTATATACAACTCTCCACTGTGTCTCTGCAGGGATGTATTTAGATTCTAGCCAGCTCAGTAGCTTTGAGTTACAGCAAAACTGGCACAGCCCTTTGTGGCCCTGGGGAGGTTTCTTTCTTCATTTCTGAGGCTTAGTTGTTTCTGTCTGCTGTTCTTCTCAGCAAGCTCTCACACTCAGTTATGCCGGACTTTGTGATTTTCTACTCTTTGCTAACTAACTGTCAGACTCCAAAAGCTTGTCTCCTCTGAATGAATTAAATAAAATTTCCAAGGGAGGAACATTTTTCTACCCAGGGAGCTTCATCTGACTCAGTGATTTTTCTTAAGAGAACCTAACACATTGAATTGAGTTTTCTGTGAGGGGTTTTTGGTTTTGGTTTTGTCTTACACGACATAGCCCTGTAAGAAGCTACTTGATAAGCTCCCTCAGCTTCAATGCCAGATCCACCTCTAACCAGGGCCAAGCCAATCAGCACCCCTGCAAATTCATGTATTTAAGGGGGAGGTGCAGGGCATGCTCTGGCTGTCTCTGGCACCAGCCCTGACCAGCACTGTCCCAGGTACAGGTGGCGCAGCCCCAGCCCCAACTTAAGTTTAAGCCCGAAAGAAAGAGGTGGAAACTCTTCACAGCCATCAGAAGAGACCTGCAGTG
Organism: Mesitornis unicolor; assembly: GCF_000695765.1. Lineage (NCBI taxonomy): Eukaryota > Metazoa > Chordata > Aves > Mesitornithiformes > Mesitornithidae > Mesitornis > Mesitornis unicolor. The sequence continues at coordinate 20,654 of NW_010168598.1, forward strand.
GAGAAAGGAGTGGGACCTGAGAAGAACAATTTCCAAAAACACCAGAAGTCAGTTGAAGGAAGAAAGGTGAGGAAAGATAAGAAGGGCACAGAGCCAGTTTCCCCTGCAACCCGTCCGCCACGCTGACCCACCCGCAGCCCGTAGAAGCTCATTGGCTGATGCAGAGCCACGTGAGCAGGTGGCTGCCCCTGAAGAAGCCGTGACTCCGGGCAGTGTGTGCTGGAGGGGTTCGTGTGTGAGGGAACTGTGACCATGGGCAGACGCAGATTGGAGCTTTGTGGACTTGGGCTGAAGCAGTTTTGCACATGAGGGGAAACTGCAGCTGTGAGCAGACCCATACTGGACTTTTTCTCATGTGGCAAGGGCACCATGTGGAAGCAAAGAGAAAGGCTGGGAGGAAGAGGAAGGAGGAGCAATAGACCACATGGCACGAACTGACCACAATTCCCACTCCCGCATCCCCCATGCGCCTCTGGGCAAAAGAGGGGAAGTGAAGAAACTGGGAACAGAAGCTGAGCCCAGGAAGAAGGGAGGGGTGGGGAAAAGGTGTTTGACTTTAAAATCTGGTTGTATCTCTCATTATTCTACTCTCATGTTGTTGGTAACAAAATTGTTTAGTTTTTCCTCACAGTGATGTGTCTCTCTTTTCACCATGACCTTTTAAGTGGTGAGAAGCCCTCTCAGTCCTTATTTTGACTAGCTCCTTTTTGGGGCATTGTGGTGCACTGGGCCTAAACCATGACAGATAAAGAGAAACAATGAATAGTAATATTAGTATACATATAATAGTAAAATGCTTTCCGTAGCTGTGTTGTTTTTTACTGATCCTAGGCAGGAAAGACAGGCTACAGGGAAGGTTTGCAGGACCCAATGCAAGACGAAAAGCACTCAGAGACTGAGTGATCAAATCTATGGCAAAGGCTGGTTCACCAATGCAGGATATTTTGTCCACAAAGTTAGGCCAAAGGGCCTGAGTAGAAAACTGTGTCTTGTAGTTATCCAACTCATAAATTGCATCAAAGGAAGAGACATTCCTCAAAGAATCTCACCAGAAGAAACCTACCAACCAAGCCCTTGCATACTGAGCAGTCACTTTTGAAGAGACGACAAGAAACACTAAATCCAGAAGAGCTCTGAATTACTTTTATTCTTTAGGGAACTGGCACCAACCCAGGAGGAGCTTTAGTCCACCTGGGTTTTAGAATTTGGAACAATATGAACTGTTGAGATCTTTTCCTTATGAGAAGGGGTTCTGAGTTTTGGTCATTTTGTTTAATTTTGTTTTGTTTCAAATTGGAAGAATAGTAGTGGTAATACATACGTTATTGCTTCCAGAGGATTTAATAAGATTTTTTTACTCAGTATAATATGTGCCAATACTCCTAAAAGGAGGCTGCACAAAAAGATTGTACCCTTAGCCACTGGCTGCTTGAGCTGGACAGCTTGGGTCAGAGCAGTAAGTATATAGGGAAAATTCTGTTCAAAGAAGGGAAGTTGCAATAGGTGTTTCTAGCTAGGGAATTAATAGCACAGCCTAGACCTCTCTATCCAGCTTGAAGCCATATTTGATTGACAGAGTTTCTGAAATGTGTTTTCAAGTTACTGCTAGAAAGTCACTGAAAACCGAATAGGTGAATGTAAATTAGATTCCTTGAAAGAAAGCCAAATCATTGCATAATAAATATCTATGAAACATGCCTTTTAATGAGAGAAAAGTGCAGTATTTAAGATAAATAACTTGTTAATCTTTTCTTCCTAATCCTTACAACCAGTCAACTCTTGAACACAGGTAATTTCTGTAAAATCTCTGTCCTCTAGCAATGTTTATTGCTATTGAGTTTAGCACTCCTGTTGCAGATCTGGCTTCTCCTTTGTTTAGAAAAATACAGAGCAGCTTGACAAAAGTCACATTTTCAAACCGCCCCTCCTCTTTCAATACAGTACTATAAGGAAACTTTGAGACATTATTTCATGATAGATATCCCGTGACCAACCATTTTTAGCTTCATTAAAGTAAAAAATTTCTGACCTTAAACTAATTGCCATTTATATAATTTCTTAACTAGAAAAACTAACTACATGAACTTTTTTGACAGCACTCAACTTCTCTAAAAAAAACAGCAGACTTTCCTGTTTTAGTTATGGTTTTGGTGAGAACGATTCATTTTTTGCTCCACAGTTCACAATTTGAAGAATATGTATTTGCGTGTTGCATTTGCCTGTTCAAGTTACTATCACAGATAATAAAGGGAGCCAACCACTGAGACAGTTAAGGTGTTAGAAGTAAAAAGAGTGATAAAATATATTTTAAGTGTTGGTAAATCTACCTGCAGAGTATTATAATGAAAGAGTATTGAGACATGCTAAGATGAAAAGCATACTTTTTCCAAAAACCCTCCAGCTTTTTACATAAAACTACTCTCTGCCTTCCTCTTCTCAAAGGTGCTTAGAATTCTTTGAGAGGTAAAAACCCACAAACCATACCCTGAAGGAAATCAACCCCCTTCCTTCATATATCTTTTGTTCACACTTACCATGTAGCTCAGTTTCTTTTGTAGTAGGGCAAAGGTGTGAAATTTGCTTTCCGTCCTGTTTCACCCAGTCAGCAAAGCAAACCATTGTAGGGAATGCTCCAGGAGACTAAACCTCCACTTCTCAAAAAATAAATCTGTTTAATATTAATAGCCTACAATTGCCAATACCCCACCCTTGTAGGAGGGTGATGAAACTGCTTTTCCCATCTAACATTCCAGCATGCCATCTCAGAAATGTAATACCTAAATTCCATTTAGAGAGATATTTCCAAGTACCCCCACGTTCGCAGTATTTTCCTGGGGGCTGAATTTATTTTTAAGATCTCTACATATTTGCTTGTCCAAGAAAAGGACACCAAATGCCATGCCTATCAATTGCTAAATGCATATATATGATCCATTTGGAAAATATTGCAAAAATTTGAAACTGTAAATATCTTTGCAAGCTGTAGAAGAGATCAGATCGATATGCTTAAAGGTGCTATGAATACATGAATGCCAGATGCACTGGGCTACAGAAAGCACCACTCCTTTTTGTTTTTTAATGCTTGAAGTCCACATGGCAGACTAGTGGTAAAAACAAATCTGTTCACTAAGGCCATTTGCAAACTGATGAGCAGTGTAACATTTTACTGAGATAAAAGTAAAGAAAACATGGACATATGAGTGTTTAATATGATCAAACTAATGGTAGCACAAGTTTAAATTTCTAAAAGCTCTTTACCACCTGGTTTTCACAACACACAGTTCAGGGCAGAATTATTGTTCTGATTCTCCTGTAACACTGCCACGATGAAGGGTAGGTTTTCCAAAATAAATATAATCAAAACAATTCTAGGCAGTTGTGTTTACCCAAAACATTCTGCAGGCTGAGGCACAGATGTGAACAAATGGCTCATATGTACACTTTATAACCCTTAAGATTATTTTCTGCTGAATTTAAGGGGGACAAGTAATAAACAGTATTGCTTTATGTAGTTCAGAAAATATTCAGTGCTAGCCATCATTATCTCATATTAGTAGACCTGGACTTGTTTTTCGAATCAGATTAGCATTATCTTTTCTACTACAACTGTTGTATTTTACATGATTGTGTGTGGTCCAAGTTTTGATTATGGACATTCTTGTAATATGAATTGTTTTGCTGCATAGGTCTTTAGCTATAATAATAATAAATGTGTAAGGAAAACTAAAATTAAGAGGATAATTGCAACAATTAGCACAACAGTTCCATGAAAAGTATAATTGCAATATTGAGAAGTAGCTTCAGAAGTAAATTTGAAGACTTGTTGGTCCACCACTTAGTGATCAACATCTGGGAGCATCTTGAGGAGTTCATTCTTCTGCTCTAAGCCTTGGATTAATCTCCTGAAAATGTAGCTGTCTACGTTCTCACTGTGCATAATGTAAAAGGGTAGGGTAATTTTCCCCTTTCTATTAGCACTAAATGGACTCTATCTATGGAAGTTTTGATGAAAAAAGTTTCCTTCAGCACAAATTACCATGATGAGTTTGTATGTAGTTTTCAACAATTTAGTGTGTCTGTATTGCTAATTAATATTATATCAAGAGTATCTGATGTACTTTTTCAGATTTTAGGTACTCAAACTCTTTACATTGTCAAATAAAACTTTTGGATGTAAAGGATTAAGGTTTGAGATACACCTGCACGGTGTTCTGAAGGCTTTCATTTAAGTGACCTATGTTAATACCATATCAAAAATCAGTAAATTTAGGCAATAGTATAGTTTATGACTAATAGTACAGTTTATGACTGTATCTCCATTATTAATAATGAGTTACATTTTCTTCTGGCATAAACTGGCACACCTCCTTTGAAATTAGTGAGTCTATGCCATTTTATTGTAACTGGGAACTGAGTTCATTGCACCAGCTTCTGCTTGTTAATATTCTGTGAAATAAAAGGGTTTTGGTTTTGAGTTGAGCCCTCAGGATTACACCAAATAGTCTGGCAATTTTGCATGCCAAAACTGTGGGCTGTTGGTGTGTAGAACAAATGGGCAGATGATACACAGAAACCTGGAAACAGAGAGGAATTGCTGCCTGAGCTATTTCACCCTTCACATGTGGTGCAGCTTTACTAACAAGCCCAGTATTTTTTTTTCTTTTCTTTTTGTTCCACTATTTGAAGACTGTATGGTTTATTTGGGATATAGCCATTTTGAAAATGTTGTTTTAGTTAATTTTTTGATAAAGTGCCCAGAAGCTTTTGCTCTAAAGAAAGCAAGCTTCGTAATGTAAAAAAATTAGCATTTAAATTTAAGTTTCAGCCTTACAAACATTTACAAACACGATCAATTCAGAGGTAGTAAACTTAAAGTTTCTGAATTATGAATGCTTTGCAAGCATATGGTATGAACAGATGATATAGAAAAGGAGAATAGGAGTTTCTAAGAGCAGGCTAGCATTATCATAGCTGAGTTCTAAAGTTTTTCAACTGAATCCAAGAAACTACTATAATTCACTTTGCCGTGTATAGTTACTCTGTATAATTGCTATAACTGGGGTCAATAATTTGCATTTTAAATAACATGACTACATTTTTACAGTTAGAGATCTTTCTTAAAATCTGTTCAGGTAATACATACTAAGAAAAAGTCTTTGTTTGAAATTGTTGCTTAATTAAATTGCTTACCACTGATTATAATGGAATAATTAATACTTTTATGTTATTCAGGCCTCAGGAAATGAAACATTTTTGTCCAAGGAATTCAGTCTGCAAATTCAATATGTTTTGTAATTTTTATGGAAATTCCCCTAATTGTTCATATGAAAACCAATTTCCAAAGAATAAGGGAATAATTTTAACCAGTTTTTCTTCTTTGGTAATTTTTGTGCCAAAGTTGATTCAACAAAGGACATCTTTTTACACTAAAATGCATAGCATAGAAATGACTACTGAAATGGAAGAAAATGTAGTATATATAGAGGAAGATGGGTGAAAACTGAGAGGCATTTTGGAAAAGACAGAAAAAATGCTAAGAAAGAAAGGTGGACTTCAGCAAAGTGACATAAATCCTATGTCTGAGTGCAGTTTGAGCACTGGAACTAGGAAATCTAAGAAATGAAAGTAATACCACAGGTATGAAAGAAGAAACTCATGAGGGAGTGACTAGGTCACCACTGTATTTGGAAATCAAAAAGTGATTCCTACGTTTCAGATAGGAAGAAGACGCTAGGAAGACCCAAGTCAAAGATGATCAGGCATGGTCCAGTTTTTCAGCAGG
>NW_010168598.1:26466-35823 GCF_000695765.1 Mesitornis unicolor
CTGGAGAATTTTATTATATTACAAGACCAGAAGAGACCACTGTCATTATCCAGTTTAAAATCCCACATCATAAACCAGAGAATTTAGTCAATGATTTTGCAGCGTGCACATAATCCTTGATTGAACCAGTATATATCTTTCAGCAAGGTATCTTAAAAGACTCATCTATACCTAAGTTATTGAAGTCACTAATAACCCACCCTATTAAGCTATTATAGTCTTTTTCTTACAGTTTCAGCCCTTGGATATAGTTACATTTCCTGCTGGATCAAAGACTGTCCTGCAATTTTAGCAACATCATGGACCAGTAAGATTTGATGATGACCTGAATATAAGAAAAAAATGCACCAGGACACTAAAAAAAGATCAGTGTAGAATAGCAAATTTAGGCAAATAGGAGGACTAGGAAAGAACTGATAGGAAATATGTGATGTCAGTTCTGTGAAATAAATTTTCATCACGGGAGAAACATGGCAAAAGAAATCACATTTTTACCAGATGCATGAAAAGCAAAACATATGGCTTGTTTGTCTCACATTTTTTGCATATTTCTTCTGTGTTTGACAGTTAGGTTTTGGAAGATGGAAAGTGCCTTTCATTTCAGTGAAATGTCCATATATTTTTTATCATTCTTACTATTATTTTCTGGCTTGAAAAGGACTGTTTCAAAAACAGTTCCAAAGAAAATTAAAGCCAGGAATAGATCGGAAAAATTCAAGAAGCCAGAAATTTTAATGAAGTCCTACAATTTTATAAGAGATATCATTTCAGGGGAGCTGCATTTTTTCCAAATTCCTAGGGAGGGTGTTTTAGCAATGGAAGAAGACAGTATTCATATAACGCTTTATTTTACAGGATAGACAAAAAGTGAACAAGACAGTGAACAAAACAGATTCAAAGAAGTAGCTTCTTATTTTTTAACACATTTTTCATTTAAAAACATTTTAAAAATGCTGCCCTACTTTCCCACAATATATCCAGAAATGAATAAAATTAATACTGATTAAAACTAAGGTGAACTCACCCACCTGAGCCACAGAAAAAAAACCAAACAAACAAAAAAACCAAACAAAAACAACCAACCAACCAAAAACAACCAACCAAACACAAAAGAAATTCTCCTTTTTCTGCATCCATGAGTATATATAAATGTAGATGCCTGGTCCTGGGAATAGACTTCACAGATGGACTCCCAAGTTTGTCTCATTCAAAGCAGGCAGTTGGGCAGCTGAGCATGGGCCCTTCAGTACCCAGTGTATTGGGCAACAGATAGTGAAACATAGTGAAGCAATCTGCGCTCTTCTGAGCCTGGAGTTTTTCTGCCCCTTGAGCAGAAGCATTTGTTCTCATTTCATAGATGCTAACCCTGCATCTGGATGTCCTGGGAATATGTCATCAAGACATCTAAAGTGTTTCCAAGCCCAAAGTGGTACATATATAAAGCACCTCCATTTGGACATAAAGCACAGATATATGAGCCCATACCTGTCTTCTTCCAAGACCTTTCATCTCAAGTAAATCTTGTTAACAGCACAGAGCACTTGGCATACTTCTTCATTTTATCAGAGTCTGGGTACTGGAAGCTAGAAATGTAGATGCAATGCTTTCCACAGAAAAAACAGTTAAAGGGAGGACTTTATTTATAAATGTTAATTTCATAGCCCATTCTTTCCTTTATTGTCTTCTCCAGTTTCCCCCTCTTGTCATTTTTTGAAACACTCATTTTTTTTAGAGTTGTGTGAAACTGCAGCTCTCAAAACTATGACAGCATTTAGGAGTAACTGCCACTGTTCTGATAGTTAAGTATCTAAGTTTACTGCAACATGTCTTTGAAAATGATCCTAAAGTGATGACATTAATGATTTTGATTATGAAGTAGTAAAGAGGAATAATAATAATTAATTAATCTCCAGCACGTATGTTGGCAGTAAAAGTATTATTATGGTTTAAAAATCAAATGAATTACCTAAGTCACGTAACAAGGACAGAATTAGGCTATACGTAAGGAAGGTATTTAAACCGCCACCTAACTTAAGTAAAGAAATGCCTACTGAAATGCATTGTTTAAAAACAGGAGTAAAGTGGAGTCAATGAGATAAAATAGCAACCAATAGGACTATTCATGTTTATAAGTATTTAAATATCTTTGAGGTAACTAAGGATATGTTTTGGACGAAGAAATAACATCAAATTAAATTCATGGATATTATTTCAGACAAATATTTAAATGGTATGCAACAACTATAAGAAGAATCTGTCTGAGAACAAGTTGTGTAAAAATTGAATAAGGGTCCTGAGATATGTGCCTTTGCACGATACCTTTATAAATCACTCCTGCAGAACCGAGGAGTCAGCATCCTGCTATGCACAGCTGTTTGCCCAGAGAACTTCAAATAAAAAAAAAAAAAAGTGAAATAAACCTAATGTGGAAAAACACTATACAGCTGAAAAATTAGACAAGCACAGTTTGTACTGGATCATTAGTCATGTATTGGCAAGTCCTGATTATCAAGGGTGTCACCAGCTCAAAACTCATTTAGTGTTCTGTTTTAGCCCATAAATACCTAGTCACATGCTAAATAAAGCAGTAACTTTTGCGCATGTTATTTTAGCATAAGATTATTTAGCTATTTAGAAACTACCATGATTGTTTTGGAATTTCAGCACACAGAACAACTGGAGAAGCAAGCCCTTAACTAAGCCAGTTATAAACTACTCTGTTCTTACAAAACACGTTATCTATGTGCGATAGTTGATCCTGTGACAGCTGATTGCACATTGTTGAACTGAGCCAAGAAAAATGCAGGTAAAATCCAGAAAGCTAATGACTATTAAAACAAAGTTAATTGGATTGCAATGAAAGGTTAACACTGATTAAAAAATCTTCCACTAAATAGAACTAAGTTGTGGAGCTTTGGTTAAAAACAAAGTCAGTATCAGAGAATGTCCAAGAAAAAAATCTCCACTCTGGAAGGGGACAGAAATAGTACTTCTGGAGTGCGCAAAGTAGCTTTACAAATGGGGCAGATAATAGTACCATCCAAACAGTTACATGTATTTTAAAACTTAAGAATTTCCAGAATGTCGAATTGAATTGAATAAGGTTTACTCCAATGCACATACACAGAAGATGAGCACGGAATGCTTTATCGATTCGCAAAGCAAATGAATTAAGTTTTCACCACTTCTCCAGATGCATTAGATTAAAATAAGATCAGACCAAGGAGACCATTTCAGACTGGTAAAAGCAAATACTCCATTAAAAGCAGATTAAAACTGAAAGCACAATAGTTCTACACATTTTTCTTGAAGATTTTAATGTCACCTAGTAGGATGCAAAATATAGATGATGGCTGGATATGCTAGGTCAGAGACTAAAGGTGAATTCAAGGTGAGAAATGTTTTAAGAACAAAAAGAAAGAAACACTGAGTATGCCCAGCCAGGAAATCTATAAGATGAAGTGTTATAATGGCATAGTTTAAGCTTTTCCTTTCAGGATAGTGTACTTTTACTAAGTAGAAGGCACCAATGCAAGATCTGCAATGAGAAGAGTATTTTTTTCTCTCTATAAGCAGTATTCAGGAATATCTACAGGGAAATAGAAGGGTCTAGCTTATATCTATGGTAAGATGGGCAGGGAATTACATTGAAAGTTGAAAACAGGAAGAACATATTATTATGTATTTGTGACAGTTGGATAGCCAGAGAGAGTATAGGTTTTCTAGCATTTACATGTTTTAAAAAACTGTCCTAGATTAATAGGATTCTATTGCTGAGGGTTTGACATTCCTAGATACTAGTTTTTCCTCAAATATTTAGGAGATAGTTAAGAATTATTGAGATTTCATTTTATTTGCAATCCAGGACTTATTTCTAAAATATTGGAATGTACTCCATGTTTCAGGGAGAAATCACAAAAGCATGAAATCTTACTGACAAAAGGTTTTTATGATAGTAACTGAAACAATCTTTTAGACTGAGCAGGATTTGTAAAGGTTCTTACCTGCCTCTAGATAAAAGGCATGCTACATCTTTAGGAATACAGGAAGGATGAAAATGAGGAATATGTTGAAACAAAAGCAGTAGACAAATACCTGCTTGCATTATTCATGAATGGTCATTTGACTCAGAGGTCAGGGTTTTGTAATTATAATAGTTTCAGCCACATCAACACTTTGCAGTAGCAAAGTAATATAGCATTAACAACCATACTGGCACTTGACAATAGTTTGGAATAGTGAAGTGGCACTGTGTAAGGTCAATGCCTAGTTAAGACCTGCAATTGTTTACGAGCCCATCTGGAAAAGCTGGTTTTGATGTTTACACTCAAGGTTCTCGGTGAACAGAGATTTGGCCAGACTGGTGGGAAAAAGTAATGTTTTTTTTAAGAGTTTAGCTTTTAGAATGGTTTCTTATAACCCTTATATATATATATGTATTTTGGTCACTGAGGTTGAATGGTCTCTAGGACTGCAGAGCAGTCCTTGGGGCCTATGATTTAGGCATTACTAAGACAGCCAGACAGCTGTGGATCCAGTCCTAGTGATTTTAGGTGGTGGGCTTTTTATTTTGAAGGGTCCTCAAACACAGTTTTTCTGGGCAGCCACTTAGTCAGGTTCATTAGAAACACATACCTATTTCTCCTCTTTTTCCACTTCATTACAGTATTATGTGCTTTAAGTTCAAAAAAGACTTTAACAATAATGCTGGTTATTTCTGTCACCTGCAGCTCAGTAGATGGACTTAAGCAGTACATGAATGTATATTTGGAGTGCAGACAAAACCTCAGTGGACTAAAAACCAGACTTTTGAAGGTACATTCTGTGTTTATGTAATATTTACTAATATTTCACAAGCAATTACATTTAGTGTCTGGCTGCCCTCTAACTTACCTGCCACCACTTTGTGGCTTCCCTAGTCAATAATTTAAACATAGAAAAAGAAGAAAACTTTTAATCTCTGTCTATTTTACAGTTTTTAGGAGCTGAGTCAAGATTAATTTACCAATGGGCCAGACAGGGTTGTACAAAGATGAAAATAGATTTAAGACCTGTTATTTAATGCAGGAAACATCTGTGGGTGGTGGAAACTAAGCAATGTCATCTATCCTGAATTTTGCTGGACTTGAGGTTCCTTTTCCTTATCCGTAAGGAAAATAATGCTTCAGCAGTCATGACTAGCCTAAACTGAGACTTTGACTTTAGAAAGAGATGACCCTAAGAACCAAAATTTATTATCACAGCAATTTTCCACCAAAGATGAAGCTTTTTAGACATGTAGTTACGTTGCTCTTTGTAGAATTTGGGTTTGTCATAAAGTTCTTGCATGGATCCAGATCATTGTTTTGCTGAAGTATTAAGACATCCGGGTCCATTCTTCATTCAACAAATGGGGAATAATGACATTGTCTTGTTTTTCCTCAAGTCCTATAATTTGGCTGCAGTTTCCCTCGCAAGAACAAATTGTTTAAATCAAATTATGGCTTGTATACCAATAGCAGTGGTAAAGCTACTTCAAAGTATGTGCAGAAAAATATCTGGCCTACTGCCTTTTCCCCAGAGAAGATGGGGAACAGCTGTTTGGCCAGCGAACTCTGTCCGCTCAGCTAAGTGAAACATGCACAGCCCACTGCAAAAGTGGCAGATGCTGATCCCATTGCTGCCAACCGCTGCAACTCAGTTCTTAATTGTGGTGGCACTCTCTGTGGCAGGAAGTGCAGATATGGAGTTACACATTTTTTGATATCTTCTTACATCAAAATATGCCTATAGTTTTCATTAATCTGTAGTTTAGAAACAAGTATTTCTGCAGTCAACATGGTCTTGTGGGAGATTAACCTAGAATATGGACATGGTTGGTTAAGATTCCTGTCATAATTTATTTTTGACTTTTTTTTTTAACATCTTTAGATTTCTGTTATGATCAAAAAGGAGAAGTAGGAACTTGTAAGGTGTGAGTCATCTCCTGGTAACTAAATTATTTAAAATAGGTCAGGCAAATCACTCTGTAGAAGTGTTGAGGTTTTTTGTCAGTCTACAAAAGGAGCCTCGACATTAGTTAATATGTGTGTGTCTCTTTTGAAACCACTTAAATTTAAGTCAGATGTATCCCAGTATTTGTGCAGAAAATGCTCACAGTGGCTTAAAATAATTCGATGACACTGGAAATAAGATGAATTAAAGATGATTAGAAATATTCTTTCAAAAGGTTACACAAAGTAGTCATGGAAAACCTAAGTCTGAAAGCTTAGAGAATCCAAGTATTACAAGTGTGCATGTATGTATGAGTGAGTATGTACGTTCAAATGGAAACTCTTCTTTTTTATGGTCATATGTTCTTTACAAGGGGGCAAATGTTAGTGTGCTACTCTGCGTAAACACCCGGTATGTGACATTGGTGAAGGGCAGATATTTAGAAGCAGGTGTATAAAGCTTTCTGGTAGACAATCATGCAAGAAACTTTCAATAGGGAATTGCTCCTTAACCTCTACCAGATACTGGTGGGTTGATATCCTGTACAAAAAGGGATGAGAAAGAAAGAAAGAACTAAATGAGAAACTCATTTAGCTAAAGAGGTTCACAGAATTTCTATTGGAGTTCTTACCTATTCAATGCTTAGAGAAGAATAAAGCCTGAAAAATAAACTACTAGATTACTTGCCTATGTTTTTGTGTTGCCGTTCTTTTGTTAATTCTTCCACGCAAATACATATTCCAGTATCCAAGGTTTGCGTTGTCATGCTGGTACGTTAAGATTACTATAGGACTTATTTAAACTAATAGAATATTTGGTTGAAAAAGTGGCTGGGTGTTGGGATCAGTGATATATAATTAATTAACATTTCCCTTCTTCAGCTGGAAGAAATGCAGGGTTCATAACCTTTAGTTTGGGTGAGGTGACAGTATCACAAACAAGTTAGAGAGAAAGGCTTAACTGTACACTGCATAAAGAATAAAGCTGGTAAACAAATCCCACTGGATAACAAGCAGACTACAGAGCTTTGGCAGCCTTGCTTTTGTATTATTTTTGCCTTGTGTTGTTTTTTTAATTAAATGAAGCAAGGCAGAGCATTCAGAGCATGACTCAAGCTATTGCTAAAAGTACTAAATTAGATTAGTTTGGCATTTAAGTCCCAGCAATTTTGACTCAGATGCTTGGACTCTAAAGAAGGAAAGCCTTGAGGAATGAGGCTGAGGTCATTGCTTCTGAAAAGTCAAGTTCACATACTAAGCGTCAATGCAGAAGTTTTTTCTTAATGCTGTTTCTGTGTTATCCATATGTCCTGGTAACGCAGTATGTCTTAGCAAGACAGTTTATTAGATGTTTCTGCACAGAATTTTGGAGGGGACAGGAAAAAGGGAATTAAATCAGTAGGAAATTACAGGATATTATACATGGGGTGTGTGTAGGGCAAAGGCACTGCATATGGCTAAATCTTCCATGTTTTTACAAGTGTCCTTTTCCAGAATGTGTCAAACCATTGTGCATGTGCTATCATAATATTAAGAGTTTATGTTGCATCTACTCCCACTCTATATACCACAGAGTGCACCAACTGGAGACTTCCCAAAAAGAGGAAACTCTATCATAGGGCTGAGATGAGTACCTAACTTTCTAAAATAATATAAATTTCTTTACATGCCATGTTACTAAAAAGAATCACAGCTCATAAACTGCAAAGATCCTTTTTTGCCTGTGAGGAGACTTTTCTTTTTAAAAAATGTATTTGTTTTTCTTCCTGATGAGTACTATCTAGAGAATTGCAGTCTTAATATAAGGTGAAGAAGTAGAAACATTTAGAAAAAAAATAGGATGACATAAGGTTTAAAGGTTAAGTAGGTTCTTGACTACTTCAACCCCCAAATATAAAGAAAATAAGTTATTTGCTTTATACAGAAACATAATGACCATTCATTTATTTACCACTGTCTGACAGCAAGCCCTCTGTGCCTTCAGATGTTTGCAGAGTACCCAGCTCAGTCTGACCTCAATTCTTGCTGAGACTTTCCTGCTACTCTAATGCCAATATTTAGCAGCCATGACTACTAATGCTTGTAAGGCCACATGCATTTTCTCCAAGGATCTCTGTCTAACTTGGGATGAAAATCACATTTCATCTAATAATTTTCACTTATCTGAACAAATCTAAGAATGGATATCAAACATATTTTTCAGAAAGGAAAGTGCCTTATGCCTATGTTCTATTTCTGAAAGTATATCCTATCATATGCCACGTTACACTTTATTTAAATGACCTTCAACTGGGAATGTAATTTTGCATCTTAAATTTGTGACAACCTGATTTTCATTTATTTCATGGCAGTTGTAATGTATAGGTCATAATCAGACAATACATAACTGATTTTAAGTTGTTCAGTGATGAGATTCCAATGTACTGGATAAATTTTAAGTATTTATCTTTAAAAGACCAAAACATTACATGTAGTCCCATTGTATTAGAGAAAAGTTTCTGCCTTCATAGACATCAGACATTTTACTGATGTAAAATAGTAATTACCACCTTCTGTGTCTAAAAGTTCATACACTAAAATATTGTAGTGTTTCTTCAATGCTCCCTGCATAAAAGACCTCAGTGTCAAGTCATAAGTCACAAATCTGACTTGAAGGATGCAGTCTACCTGCAAAGGGTGTTACATTTCCACATGACAGGTTCTAAACTTCCTGGCTGTAAAATGCAAAACCGTAACTGCATTAGCACTGATTACTGCACCTCTGGAGCAGATGTTTATTGTTCTAACAATTTCTTCCTCTTAACAGCCTTCCAGTGATGGAAATTAAGCAGCAATGAAAATCCAATTGGTGGACTTCAGTTTTGTAGAAGAAAAGTGAAAAAAAAATATTTCTTTAAAGAATAAATTTTTAGACCAAGATTTTTAAACCCAGTAAAACAAAAAGAAGAAAGAAGAAAGATTAAAAAAAAACCCAACAGAATTAAAAAAAACAACCAGACAGACACATCCTTAAGATACATGAAGAATTTTCAATATCAGTGACCGTGAAGTGAAACACTGTTTGTTTAGCCACTGATTCTTCATCTATATTGGCACATAAGTGTTCAGCATACCCCCTTGAAGCCTTTCTGCCCAATATACTATTGTAGCTCTTCACCTTTCCAAATTATGCAGAAGTTCATCTAATCCAAACAACACTAATAAAAAAAGATAATATGAAAGACAGGATCACACTATAGATATTTACTGGGCCAGACAAAAAGTAATAAAATAACATGCATCTAAAAAACTAAATAGATTCTTAAGAAAAGTAATTTTAAATCAGTCTCTGCAGAGCTATTCCAAGAGGCTTCTTTGGCTTTTGTAGGGGACAAAGGCTCTCTTT
>NW_010168598.1:35854-67895 GCF_000695765.1 Mesitornis unicolor
CAAAGTAATTCTAAAGACTGCAGCAAATCAACATTTGCTTCCATAAACACCACCACCACCACAACAACAAAAACAAAACAAACCCAAAAACCCAAATGAAAAAATAACCACAAAACCACCACATGTAAAATTGAATCTAATGGTAGAGTCTTGATACACAATTTTTCCTTTATGATTGGACTCTTTATAAATACATAAAATCATACAATAGCAGAATGGTACTACTTGTTTGAGTAATATCTGCTTCAAAGAGTATGTGTTGAATCTTCACTGCTAGGATAATCCTCAACTAATAAGTGACATATTCCATACTAATTTAAACACAAAATTGTATGCAGATTTCTGCTGTCTCTTAAAAAGCACAGTTGATTTTGTTCACAGAAGTGTGCATCTTGGCACACTTTCCTTGAAAAAAAAATTGAGAGAAAGTACCAATGTTTGTTGCCTTGTTACAAATGCGTGTCAACTTAAATTTTTTCTTAACAGTTTCATGAGAGATGGCTGTTTTCTTCTCACAATCTTGCCTACCTTTGTGAAAAGAAAAAAGAAAAAAAAAAAGAAGTTACAAGTAATTACCAAAATATGAAGTCCATTTTTTATATGTAGAGCTGTTTCTAGAAAGTTCAAAAAAATTGTACAAATATGAGAAATGAATTATTATCTAATGTGATGAAAATTAATTCTTCAGTGGATACTGTTCTAAATATAACTTTGTCTTCCTTTTACTGGCTTTGCCAGTGAAAAAAAATACTTTTTCAAATCCTGTTATCATATCAATTGCTACATCATGTATAATCTGAGCTAAACAACTGTCTTCTGTTTGAGGATGCCTGGGATCAGAGGTTAGGTATGACTACCGAACCTGTTTGAAGATGTTTGGGATCAGAGGTTAGGTATGACTACCGAACCTATGGAACCATACACAGGAGCATGTGAGCCACAAATAAGCTATGAGAAACACGGAGCTGAGCACGAGAAAGTAGAGGCTGTCCAACAGCCTCATGGTTATAGCTCTGATTTTTATTGGGAAACTTGGATGCAACCTTCCTTATCTTAATTCTGATTTTTAGTGGGGAAACTTGGATGCAACCTTCCTTATCTTAAAGTTTGAAATCTGTTTCTAATTTGCTAAGCTATGATCTGCTCTGTCAATCACATAGGGTATGAAGGACTAACGGAAGTCTGATGTCAATGACTTATAACTAGAGAATCAACAGAAAAGAAGCTCAGCTATGCACTAATTTCTCAGTTAAAAACAGCAGCCCTACCTTGGTACCCTAGCAGATAGGCAGAAAAGAAGCTCAGCTATGCACCAGTTTCTCAGTTAAAACCAGCAGCCCTACCTTGGTACCCTAGCAGATAGGCCATTTAGGTGAATATTAGCTATGCTAAATATCTTTTTCCTGCTCCTAGACTATACTACAGAGATAGTGACTGTGCTAATGCTCTAGTTTGAAGCCCTCACCAGACTGCAAAGCTCCACTATGCCGCAGGCACAGAGGTGGCAGGACTCTACGCTTTGTGCTAGGTCAGTGCTGGTGGAGGTCATAGCCCAGCTCAAACAAGAAGTGCCTGATCATCCAACTGCTGCCAACAGCCTTTCCCGGCCAGGTAAACTGGTGCCACTGTTGCTCAGAAAACAGTCATCAGGAAATTAGTCAGCAACTAAGAGTCTAAAGTATTCAGTTAATAAAAACAGCATTGTTAAGTTAACTGAGTGTGGAGCAGGTAGCCTGAGTACCTCTAGTTATGTTATTCTCTGTCTGACGTATTACTCAAAAAGTTGTACTACATTGTGCACAAAATGAAAATAAATTTGAATAGCTTGAGAGAGAGTTAACATTCAGAAGATTACTTTTAAATATCTTAGCATTATGAGCTTCAAATATTTAAATCTAATTTTGCTTCTTATAAAAAAATAATTTCCAACAGGTTAAAAACCAAGTTAAGATTAATGTAAAATCACCTACTTTACCTCCATTATGATAAATCCACAGCTTGTTTCTGGGGAGATCTAGTGTGTCTGCATGCTCCAGAGTAAAAAATATCTCCACCTACTCAAGAAACTCTGCACTTGTGTGCAGGGCCCTGCCAGGTGCTGACCCATGGTGCAGGTTTACCCCCCCATCATCAATCAGGAAGGCACCAAGGTGCATGGAGAGTCTTATTAACTCTCTCTCCACTGGAACAATTTACTAAATAAAGAAGTGGACCACATTTTTTTTGGCAATTTTGGTTGTAAACAATGAAGCACAAAAGCCACAAGTAACTGTAAATGTTTTCATTCTAAATTTGTGGTTAACTATTTTTAACTCGGGACTTGTTTTTTGAAAGTGAGGAAGAGGGAACTGGTATAAAAAAACACTTTCTCATTCAGATCAACTTATGTAGAAAATAACTGCACTGACGTTATTCTACATCTATGCCGCTGGTGTGCTCACATAAAGGATTTGATTCAGAAACTGAAGTTTGCATGGAGCTAAGAAAGCTTTCCTTGTGTAACCTCCTGTGCTTCATATGGTTCAGAGAACGTGGGGGGTGCTTTCATTAGCTAAGAGACTTGGACAGAGATATTGTGCTGATACTGGTTGCTTATGTATCAAGTCTCAAGTCCAAATACAGTAATCTAATAACACCACAGGCAACCTATATTCAGGCAGTTCAACAGCACAGAAAGAAGTCAGGAAGTCCAAGACTTTGATGTACTTTGAGGTAAAGAGCTTTGTGTGTTTTAGAAATAAAAGGGACATTGTATGTCTTTTACTATTTCTAAAGATGCATTGTGTTGTATGGAATGGATTTTGCTGTCTTATGCATCAGTATTACACCTACATAATTCCAAAGCTGTGCTGGGCTTCCACTGATGCTGATGACAAGGGATTCAGGTCCCAAATCTAAAATCCAGTACATTTCCAACACAGAAGTGCTTAACTTCCAAGACATATGACCGTAGCTGTCTGTAAACCAGCTGTCTTGGCTGATGTGTTGGTGTAACACCATCGTTGCCTGTTGAGCTTACACAAAGTGAACATTTAACTTTCTTTCACACTTGAGCAAAGATGAAAACAGTTAATCAACACACAAGAGACAGACTGGGCCATAGCAATGTTTCTTGGCAAACCAAACTGAACTAAATTAATTTTGCAATTATAAAGCCTAAATACTAGGATTTAGCACAAGTGACACTGCAAACATTTAAGGATTCTGAGCATTATTTGGAACAAATAGAAGCTTAAAGCTTGGATGGCAAAACCAATCCTTTCTCGTACTGGGCGTTGCCTGAAAAAATTCTGAGCTGGAATCCCTCCTCTGGGACATATAACTACTGCACAGACTTTTTACCAAGGGGAGGGTACAGACAGATGGTTGTAAATCCTCTGGGTTCTTTCCTCATGAGCATTAATCCAGACTCCAGAGGACTCCTTGCTTGGAGGCTGATTGAGCAACTGCAGAGCTACACTTTTCTCTACAAGTAGCTGTGGAGCACAGCTCCTGCTCCAAGCAGAAGGGAACCACATGGTTCTGCTATATTCCCAGCTGTCCATCAACTTTTGTTTTAGGCTGGAGAATTTGGCTCTGAGGAAATGTGTTTAAATTCATCCTATCCTCTGGTGGGTAACAACAGCCATGCCTCTGTTACCTTGTGTAGTAGAGTAAATAATCTTTGGAAAGCTGGCAATTAGAGTTAAACGGAGGGCAGCGTTTTTGAAGAAAAGAAAAAGCTGATGGCTTCCTGGCTCTGAGTTTTGTATATTTCTCTACATTTATTACTTTGTTGAAATGTTTCCTCAAACCAGAATGATGCAACACATAATGTCTTGTTCAGCTGAAACTGTAGATTGCAGAGAATGCAGAGAATAGAAAGAAAATAAGAGTAGACATTGGATCTGATCAGGCAGTCTGGTTATTTTATAGCTATCCTGGCCCTTAAAGAAACAGATCTCTTTCCAACCAGAACCTGTTAGAATGCAGACGTTTTTTGACATTCTAAAAGTCTGCATTTGTTTGATCTTGACCAACAATCTGAATGTGTATCAACAGAAGGAAAGCACACATCTGCCATAACAGGCATGTTTACAATCATTTTAATGACACCATTAGATTCTGTTTGCCAGTGTTCACTTATTTCAGGCTTTTATACAAAAAACATGTGAGATAAGTTTACCACCTGTGCACAATGGAAACAATCCATTTAAAAGAATAATTTTAATGGCAATACATAGCTCGATAGTTTTCCTCTGTTCACGAACATAATTGTGGGACCACAATTATGTTTACCAGGAATACATAAAGTTTTTGTATTCCTGCAGAAGGTTTCTTTTCAGTGGAAACTAGGCTAAGAATTGCTCCAAACAGCTTTGCACACTTGCAAAATATACAAACATATTTTAAAGATGGACCACTTTAGAAAGTTTTTCAGGTGACAGATGGGATTAGTTTTAAATGAGAAATCCAGTCTTAAAAGACATCTAGAAACATCTACCCACTATGTTAAGCTCCTCTGGATTTAAATGTTTTAAGGAAGTTAAAGAGCTTGTCTTTAAGGCCTTGATGCTGTTCACACTGATCTAATTGGGAAAATTCCTGATAATGTCTCAAGAGCACAGTTGAAACTAAGATGGAATATAGGTGGTGTCACAAAAAATGTCAGGGAGACTGAAGATATGGTAACAGCCTTCCATTGCAGATGTGATAAAATTCCTGATGTTGTATTAGTTAAGATAGACACACATATATCTTCCTCACTCAGATCCTCATTGTGCTGCTACTAAATTTCCCAGAACCTCAGGCATTGACTGCTCCTTATTGTGCAAGACAACCAAAGAACAAAAAAAAGAGACCGTCTCAGACACAGAGAGCTTAGCATCAAATCCATGAGGTTAAATCTCCTCAGCTGGATGGTTATTTATAGTCTAATAATCTAACATGTAATTAGCATTCCTTCTGGAGAGAGAACAGAACAGGGGGGTTACATGTGATGTCGCTGAGATGTTGTGAGGCGTTTTGTGCTACACGATCCAATGTTTTTATGTAAAGAAAAGTCACTATGCTAATACACATCCCAAGCCTGCACTATTGCTTTGCTCAAGGCCACATAAGAAAACCATTGCTAGACAAATAGCAGTGGTCAAGGTGTGAACTGCACACAGGTCACCTGCCCAAATCAATGTGAATATATGTAAGAAAATTCAGCTGGAATGAGAACTGTACTAACACCTGGTCTCTGATAAACTATACATGGTTTTAGCACCAATTTTTGAAAAGAACTTAATTATCTAAAAGGATGTGGTTCAAAATAATTGTAAAATAGTTGCTGACAGGTGCTTTCACAGAAAAGATATGGGGTTTCAAACCACAACAGAAGAGAACAAACAAAAAAAAATCAGCTAAAAATCAGCTTTTTGTGTTTTTCAGTTTTACTAAATTAAGTTCCATTGAGCAGTTATGAGTTTTTCATTTCCTTTTGATTTATGGATTCTTTTTTAATTGCTGGGGGAAAAATTACTAGTTTTCAGCTTCCATTGAAACATTCAAAGAGAATAAAACCACTTTTCCTTACACGCACTATGTTTATCACAGCCAGGCTAAAAAAATATTAGAGAGCTTTATTCGCGTGATACTTTCTGTGCTGTTTTTTTACTGCTTCATGTTATCTTACTTTCCTCGCAGGTAACACCACTTCTACATCCCAGGAAATGAGACATGCTACCATCTTACCTTTTTTTTTCTGAAATAATGTCCACACAGCATGCAAAATGGGATGAGCAACCCTAGGTCTCTCAGTATCATTGAATGACATACCTCAGTCCCTTAGTCGTCTTTGTAGCCCTTCACTGGATTTGCTGCAGTAAATGAGTATTTTTCTTGTACTGGAGAGGCTAGCACTGGACCCAGCACTCCAGGTGGTCTCACCAGTGTTGAGTAGAGGGGAAGAATCACTTCTCTGGTCCTGTTGGCAATACTCTGCCTAGTGCACCCCAGGAGGCTTTTGGTCTTTTCTGAGATAAGGGCTCATTGCTGGCTCATGTTTGGTTTGCTGTCTGCCAAAGCCACAAGATTCTTCTCTGCAAAGCTGCTTTCCACACAGTTTGTCCACAGTGTGTACTGGTATTTGGGGTTACTCTTCCCCATGGGCAGGACTTGATATTTTCCTTTGTTGAATTTCATAAGGTTTCTGTCAGTCCATTTCTCTAGCCTGATGCGGTCCCCCTGAGTGGCAGCACAGATCTGGTACATGACTAACTCCTCCAAGTATTGTATCATCTGTGACCTTGCTAAAGGTATACTTAGTCTCATCATCCAGACCATTTCCAAAGATGTTGAACATCATGGGGCCCAGTATTGACCCCTAGGAAACATCCCTTGTGATGAACTGCCAGTCTGAATGAAAAAAAAACATTATCCCCACTCTCTAAGTGTGGCCTGTTAGCCAATTTCCTACCTATGTCACAAAACCACCTGTCTAATATATATCTTGTCAGTTTGTCTAGGAGAAGGCTGTGGGAGATAGTGTTGAACACTTTGCTGAAGTCAAAGAAGAGATAAATGAAAAGTGAACTCAAGTGAAATGCCTAAGTTTGGTATAATGATCCAGGATATCATGTATCCATTGTCATTCGTTAGATGAACTTTCCCCAAGATTATCTTTGTGCCCATATTTTGAAGAATTTTTGAAGATCAGCATGTGAAAAAATGTAGAAATGAAACACTTTCCATGCTTCAAAATTGATGTACTGTCCTCTACAGATGCATGATTTTTGGTGACCTGCACAAAGGTCTGTCACACTGATAGCTGTGAATATACCTTGTAAAAATATAGGCTTTAATCATCCATTTCATCTTTTGGAGCAAAAAAGCTGAATTTCCATGATTAGAAGATACATCCCTATGCCTTGGATCTTAAGGAAAATATGCAATACTTTTGAATAAGGACTAGATGCAGGTAGGGAATAGGAATATTATAAGGAATAAATTTTATCCCACTGGTAGTTTCATAGTAGATTGGTAGTTTAATTTATACAGACAATATTAACATCTGCATATATGATCTGTGCTATATTGAACCAGTTGACTCAAGTCAGAGGAGTGGTTGGGAAGGTCCATAAAAATGTGTGCACAGGTACTTGTTGGTAAAGGCATGGGTAGGACTACAGGTTTCACACATATAGTGATTGATGTGAATCACATTAATGTGAGGCTGAGTTTACCATTACAGTATGGTCAAAGGCACATTGAAAGATCCCTTTCCTGTCTAAGAGGAGGTGGAAGTTAATGCCACTTGTCAGTTTGTATCTTTTTCCCTTCGTGGATTTATTCTGCATAGAGGACAGTCTGGGCAAGATTGGGGTCAGCAGTCCTAACCCCAAGGTGCCCTCCTTCCCCTCTTGTCTCTGTCCTGTAAATGTTCATGACTAAAAAAGAAAAGAAAACAAAAAAATCACAGGGGAAATAAAGCCAGAAAAGAGAGATTAAAGTATTGTGTTCACTATAACTATTCCATAAATGAACCTGTTCAAGACTTTGCTTGTGCATCCCACTTAACTCACTATTTGTGTTTCTTTCAGTTAAAACAACTACTTATTTTCTTACAGGATTTTTTATTTATTGCGTTAAGTGTGAAGCATCTGTACCATCAAGGACCCTGCCTTTTCTGCATTTCCCAACTGTTTACTATAAAAAGAGAAAAATAGAGCTTGCTCTCCTCCCCACTCTCATTCAATGTGTCCCAGACATAGTACATATAAATGTTTTCTCTAGTTGCAAAAGGGACTACATTTCTCTCACTTCTGAATAGAAACAGGATCTAAAACACTAAAATATGCCTGCTTGTTTTTCAATGAAATAAGTTAGCCTTTGCATATAAGCATGAGAGAGTTCTGACCCACCCAGTTCCCAGTGTGTCAGCTCCAAGGTCCTAGCAAAACACATTTAGTACAACAAAAATCCCTTTCCATAGTCAATGTGAATCATAAATGTTCTATGTCTGGTCTAAGTTTAGATTCAGAGATCCAGATTCAGGTAAAGAGTCTTGGCACTTATCTCTGTATACTGAGGCTGAATCTGTTCCACACAGTGCTAACCAAATGCCATATAAAGCTTTATATGGAAAAATCATAAACCAATTTTTTCCTAAATAAATTGAGATATAAATTCTTTCCAGTCATTTTTTTCCTATGACAGTAGATAACAGCTACATTATACCAGACAACCCTTTCTCAATGTATTCTTGATTTTCATTAAACAAAAGAATATCAGGAGCAAGTTTGTAGGAGACAAAGTGGCATCACCTGACCTACCACGGAAGATGAAAATTAATTTATAGGAGGAAAGAATCCTATTAAAACTATAGTCTATCCAGATTGTCTCCTCTCTATGTCAGGTAATCATGTTTTCTTGTGTCCTTTATTATATATTAGCTTTTTTCAAACTTTCCATATTCTACAAAATGTCTGCACCATTTCACCCTGAGGTTTTTTTCCACTTCTTTAAAGAACCATAATGGCTTTTTTCTTTTTTAACTGTGCCTGGCATATGTTGAAAGGTATCTTCTAAGATTTCATTTATGATGGCTCAAAAATGTATGTCTTGCTAAGACTACAAAGCAAGTTAATGGTTTTAAATGCACGGCGATGAAAAGCCTGGCAGGGGAGTCCGTGCTAACTACATACACGGATCACAGAAGAGGGTACAAGAGGTCATTTTTTTCCCTCCTTCTCTTTTTTTTTTTTCCCTTTTTTTTTTTTTCCAGATACAGGATCAGTTCAGGTTGCATTGGTTACAGCCAATTGCACAGTGGCATTCTTTGCCATTCATCCTTGTCCAAATCCCTAATTACGGTCTACACAATCAGAGCTAGAGCAAGAAGTCGCAGACCTGTATTGTTCCATGGCGAGTGCTTAGCAGAAAGGCAGGAATCTGATGCTTGGT
Source organism: Mesitornis unicolor (assembly GCF_000695765.1). Lineage (NCBI taxonomy): Eukaryota > Metazoa > Chordata > Aves > Mesitornithiformes > Mesitornithidae > Mesitornis > Mesitornis unicolor. Next base: position 44,783 of record NW_010168598.1, read on the forward strand.
CACAGTTTGCAAACACTGTGGCTGAGCCACCTGAAAGGGTCACATTTTTATGCTCTAAGACAATTTATTAGTAACGGTGCTTGTCACTTGGAAATCCCTCTGACGCTCCTTCCATTGCGTAGGTTATTTGAAGGGGGATTTTGCTCATCAGGGGTTTCAGCAAGAGGCAAATAAAATTGTCGATCCACCCAGTTGAAGTAATTTACAAGAGAGTAGAGAATCCTTGTTCTTTCCTTAGAATTTGTCTGTTAAGAGCTTTGAAACAGTGACAGACCCCTTGAACTGAAAATAATCCAGTCTGAGAGATATTTTCATGTCTAGAACGAGTTGAGCTTGATGCAAACTTGACTGATGTTTACATATATTAAAAAAAAAATCTCCATTAGACTTCCAGGGACAAAAGAGAAGTCATATATGTTTTTTCTTGTATCACTTGAGTGTTCAATACTTCCTTTTTAAAACATGCTGTAAAAGGCACAAAGAAATGTATAATTGTGAGTCCTACACCAGAGACCTACCTCAACTTCTGTTTTTGTTTCATTCCATTCAAACAAGGGAAATATAAGAATGACAAAAAAGCCACTTTGTTAAAATTAAGTTTACTTCATGACATAGGCCCTTCAATAATGTCAAGGAAATTTGAATTTATTAATGATTCTTAAACTTCTAGGTTCACAAAAGCAAGCTCAGAGGGAAAAGACTCTGAATTAGAAACAAGTACTCCTGCAGTTTTAAAGAAGTTGAAAATCTAAATATGTACATATAAGTTGTTGTTAAGTGCGTGCTGAGATGTTCCCTCTGGTCTGCAACATTTATTCAGTAAAAGTAGCCTCAAGGAGGTGAACAGGTCTACTGAAAATAATATTCCAAACCTGTGATGCCTGACCTGCTAGAGCCCTCTAAAGTCAAGGAAGTATTTGTCCAGCTGAAGGTTACTCTGTTCGTGCAATTATTTCCCAGAACAGCCTTCCAGCCCTACAAAAGGTGTTAAAATATGCTGTGGTCAACTTGGTTTTTAAATTGTTATGAAGAATTTGAGGAATTAAAATCACGCCTTTTTAAAGAGCACAACAAAAATAAGACAAAGGCATTTGTCTCATAATTTTGGCCAAATTCCTTCTTAGAAATATTAACTCTGTAGTCATTTAGCTGTTTTTAAATTCAAGCCTTTTTTTTTCTTTCCAAGTTCTTCTGGTCACTTCTGGTCATTCAAGAACTTGTCATTTTATAACTTCTGTTTTTATGACAAGACACAATACATCACCACCCATGCAACATAACATTGGCGTTGCTCATAGCCAGGTTATTTAACACAGCTTTTTAAGCTCATTGCATTCACTGAAAATAGTGTGGGTGATTTGAGGAAGGGAAATTCAGGTAAGGCCTGGAACACACAAACTCAACAGAAGAGAAACACAACTTCAAAGAGGTGGTAGAATTTCAAAGTGCATGTTAAAAGAAAGACTTTTCAGCAATTTTGTCGTTGTTAAATTTCACAAAAGAACAAAACTACCAACCTTTAAATTAAAAATCAAGAGGAGTAGAAACAACAGATAAGACACTTCATTTCTTCAAATGTTTTCTCTCTTTCAAAACTGTAAACATCCCTTTACATTTACAGTGGAATTTTCCAACTTTGTTAAAGTATCTTTTTATCAATTATAAGACGTAAGAGCCCTAAAAGAAATGAGGTCTTTATCAAGTATAGTTTATTATTAGAGTCAATAGTGTGGGCATTTCATCCAGCTAAATTTCTCCTTTAGAAGTGATATTTAAAAAAATAAAAATAAAATTGCACCTGAAATACACTGGGGAGATGAAAGTCTGGGATCATCAAGTGTGGGGAGAGGTGGATTTGACTTTTCTTCTATATTCTACAGAGGCCATTCATTTTTTTCATGTTCATCCCATATTGTCTGAATTAGCAATGAAAATATACTATGGTGTTTCCCATTACTCCAGGCCTAAAGGCCTAAATCACTGCTATGCACAAGAATGACACCAATACTGCTGAAATAATGGTGTTTATACACCTTGTAATTTCACAATGATTTTGGCTCTGGAATTTTTAGTAAAATTGCTTTGATATGTAAAGTCATAATTGCTATCTTAAGCCTACATCTGTTTCTTTCCTCTGTGGATATATTTAAAGTTATACAGTTGAGAATAGCATTGCAGAGTTCCTATCCACCTCATGCCTTGATAAAAATACTAAGAAAACAATTAAAGCAGCGCATAATGGTGTTCTGAAAATATTCCTCATTATTTTAACAACCTAATAAAAGATCAATACTGGGGTTATTGGTTCAACTTTTTCTTAACATTTGCTCACAAGCAGGAAGGTTATCCTACCTTACATGTAACAGTAATTTAACATAGCATTGATTTAATGACAGGCGTATCTCCAGCTGAAGAATTTTGCAATGCCTTTGTAGAATATATTTTTCTTCTTTCTCGCTGTCAATATGGATGAATTTTTAGACTGTCATATTCCCATATTCCTGAGCCCACCCTGCAGTTATGATTTGACTATCAGAACAAAACTTTTAATACACATTATAGGGTTTAATCTTTTTCCCTGACAGTCAATAGGAGTTTTGCCATTGGTTTGAATTGGTATTCAGGCTGCTACATAAAAGGATAGTATTTGAAATAAGTAATATGTACTTCATTTGGACTGTGACCTGTTATACAAGGTAGAACCATTCATGGCATATCCAGCTGGGAACATATCACTGCACTATACCTGCTTGATTCTGATGGTCAGACAGACAAGATGCAAGAAATCAGAGATCCCCACTAAATGGACTGTTATCTGTGGAACACATTGTAATAGTGATCAGAAAACAAAGTTTGACCCCATATAGGTAAAAATACAAGAATATATCTATTGTAATGAAGAAGGTAAAGGATTAATTTATATATTTTTAAAATGTTATTTATATAGATAATTCTACAGAGATTCTATTTCTACAACTTAAATATAAGCAATATTTAATGTTTTAAGTGTTATATAATGGATTGTCTACACATCTGTATATATTCAGTTCTACAGAAATTTTAAAGTAAACACTCTGATCCTTCAGCTCTGTTCAGACACCAAAAAGAATACTTTCTGTGTGTAGAGCAATAATGCATTCATAATTACAAAAAGAATTTTAAAATGACACTTTCTCCGGTTTCTGTCATTCTGTGATTTATTCTCTCTAAGTTACTTACAGATCCAGTTAGTTCAGTTTATATAGACAAATCTATATTTCTTTTCCAAGAACAGAGCCTTTGCCTGGAACTTGATTATCAAACGTTTTAGTTTATATTTCATGTTATGGTTGCTAAGAAGACAGCATATTTTTCATAAAGGTAGCAACAGTGCTGGAATTCAATGGATGGATGAATTCTGCTTTTATGGTACTAAAAATTTATCTGCCTACATAAAAAAGAAGAGACAAAAAAAAAGCAGGTTGAATTCCTCTGCAAAGGCTTTCTTTTTGTTCACTGCCGTACTTTGAACCAAAGCTGACATACTCATAATGGAAACAACAGGATCTTGGTAAGATACTGTCTTTTAATTTCCTGGTCTCAGTCATATCCGACAGTCATAATTTCAAATTCATTTATCAGTCTGCACTTTTCAGCATTTGAGAAGTTCTGTTCTTGGAATGGTAATGTGCTTTTTCATTGGAAAAAGAAAAAGAGGATCTTATGTAAATAAAACGTACTCAAACATTAATATTTACACATAAATGGAGTCAATTCAGGAAACACACAATTAATAACATTTAACATGGAGTGTCACTTAAACCTGAATTGGTTTTATTAAGGAAAGAAAAATACTGTGATAGCAACATAGGTGATGATTAATCTGAAATATGTAATTTCTCTATTTAGTCAGATCTGACTTAAAAACACTCTTACAGTACATTGCCACCAGTGCTTTTAATGGTAAATCCATTATTAGACGATTTTTCCCAGTTTGTTTTATTATTAAGACATCAATTAGGATATCTGACATACTGTAAGTACATTTCCCATATACTCTTGAATACGCCAGACATAAACCTATTTTGAGACTATTTATTAATCTAAGTACATATGGGACTTCCATTTCCACTGTTTCATGCTAATGTACTATCTAGCCTTAAACAAACATGACTAGCTTCTCCAAGTGGGTTCAACCACAACGAACCAGATTCATTTCCATGTCATAGCATGTGTTTTCTATTACACCATAAATTAATCCAACTTATTTAAAGTTTGGGTTTTTGCTCCTTTGTTTAGAAAAGGAAGTTTGTAGAATGTGTTTTAATATATTAAGACTTGAGCCTTGATAATTACTGTTACTTCTTTTTTTTCAGAAAAGTCGTTAAAGTAAATGCAATAATAGATATTAGAGTGTTTTATAAACAAATTTGCTGTACCACAGAACAGTAAGTGAAAAGCATTTCTGTTGAATTCTGGCTGTTGCTACCATTTTTTTTTAATTCAATTTATATTGAATCTTACTCATGGCTGTGACAGCTGATGTGACGTAATCTGTGTTCCTTTTCCATTTATCGGACAACTCTTTGGTTTGTGAAGCAAATTAAGTTCTGTGTATTATGCTTTAAGAATGTGTTTGAGTTCAGTTATTTTTTTTTACTAGTAATCTAAGTTTTTGTTGTGAAATGACAAAGTGCATCTAGAATGACTCCTCCAGAAACGAAGAAGGTATTCAGGGTTCTCAATGCTACAGTTTGAGCAGGATTGAGCTCTGTTTCCTTCACTAAAGGGCATGTTCAGAGTGATGGAGTGAGTGGATACATGCATGTTTCACATGCAGACACACCAGTGTTTTATACATCACCAAACCAACTCCTAATCAATAATTATTTATCTCACTATCACCTTGCAAAACAACATTCCACTCACCTACCAAAAAAAATATTGTTTTCTTTGGTACTATTTGACAACACTACCAAAAGGCTTTATTCTTTTACCACCATATTTCCTTCCTCTTATTTATCCCTCAATTTTTCATCATTTCCTCCGTCCACTAAGGCAAGAATCGTGTGTGGGGTAGTTTATCACAAAGGAATGGGACGTTCAATAAGTAAGCTACTTTCAACAGCTTTCAGTTATACAAAGAGAGATACCATGTAGCATTCCAATACAAATTTGTTTACGATAAAGAGAAATGTTAAACTTCTATCTAATATTACACATAATATCTTTTTGCTACTAGTGAAAAGGAACTGAAAGACAGAGTGGCTTCAAGCCCAAAAGTGACCACTGAAGAAGAAACTGAGCTGACTTTGTTTTTAATTGAAGCCACATTCAGATTATATGCCTCAGAGATTGTTTCCTCTACTGGTAAATATTTTTCATGACCTAAAGAAAAGAAATCCTGGAAGTGCTCCTTTATGCTGAGAGTTAAAGTTATTAATATGAAGCTTGATGTTTTCCATGAAACTTTGGTTATTTGCAACTTCAAAGCAATCAAAGTGGAGGAGAAAAAAAACAAATAGAATTTGTTCTAGAATTTTGAACTGGGGTCAGATTGGACAAGACTGATATTGGAACAATTTTACTTGAGATACAACACAGATACTTTGAGTTGAATTCACAGGAGTTTTCAGAAAAATATATACATTTTATAAAGTAGCTATCTCCCTGTAATAAACTAAATAACACAAGATCAAAGTCCATCTTACATTTCAGTGAGCAAATATTCATTTAGATGTACAGATTTAGATTTAGATGTACAGTAGGGTTTTGCATCAGGAGAGACAATGCACAGCTGACCTTGGAAAACCTATAGAGGAAACACAATATTCAGAAGAATAACTTGTATTTTGTTAAGTATAGACTCAAAAACACTCACAGGAAGCCAGAATAAGGCTATATTTTCTCTTTGTAGTGGCAATGACATAACTGTGCTTAAGAGGAAATATTACTTTTTAATTGGGAAGAAATATCCTCTGTCTTCAGTGAAGCCACCTTTGTGCTTTGATCAACTGAAAAAATATTAGTGTAAAACCACATGTAACTTCACTCATTAGGCCCACTGTATTGAGAATGAATGTATCTCAGCTTTTGCCTAGAAGTTTGCTCTAACTCCCTTCCTTACCAGTTTCATCCCATATTTTTTGTCCTCTTTGTCCTATTTTGCCCTCCAAATTGCATCACTTCATTTCCTTCTGTTTTCCTTTCTACCTTGATATACTACCAAAAATCATATAGATGCACTGTATCAACTGCTATAATGTTCTTCCTATTTTTGTGGTGACCACTCTGATGTCATCTGGTTTGGGATGTCAGCTGTCTGGGGTACACTAATAGAACTATCCTATGTTTAAACAATGTTTAAAGCAAGGAAGATACTGCTGTTTTGGTCAACAAACAGCACTGTGATTCAGGAGAAAAAACTCACTCTTATTCAGAAAAAATAACCAATATTCACTTAAGCACCTGCTTAAATTCAACTGAAATCAAAGTAAGGATGTCCGTAAACTGAGCATCGGCTTTAGTGCTTTCTAGACTAGAATATGTGAATTTCTGTGATACTAGGATGTATGTTAGAATTTTGTTTTCTTTATTTGTTGTCAGGTTTGAAACAGCTAATGTGTAAACCACAAGACAGATCTTTCATTAACCAGAAGATACGGGAACACTTGAAAGGTAATTAGGCAAACTGTTTATAAGAACCAGGTCTAAAGGAAAGCTTAGACTCATAAACTATTTATACCAAAATGTCACTGAATTCTCAGATTGCAGTGATTAACATAGCTATTTGTAAACAGGATGGATGATCAAACCCTTATGAAAATAGAGTTAAGCAGGCTTATTTTTCAATTCATGCACAATCTTTTTGTGAGCTTATTTCCTTGGAAAATGTAACAGATATTCACTAATTTGAGGACTTTAAGTGTAGCAAAAATTTGCAAAAGCTGGCTTCTCTAGTATCTTTCCCGTTCTGCCTATTCATGAAGTGATCATAAAATTTTCGTGCCCTTCCTAATGCGAAAATGTTCACAATTTTTTTTTCCCAGGAAATAAGGCATGGTCTGCAGTTCATTTATGAACAGTTCATTTTGAAGATCTTCAATTCACCACGTGGTATTGTTTCTGTTCCAGGTGATTTATGGTATGGTATGTACCTAACAAATGTAGCGTGAAATATGAACACTATGAAGCTATATACGGCTGGAAGTAAGCTCTCGGTAAATATGAGAATTCTCAAACTTAAGGCAAGATTGCAACTGGCTTTTTCGGATTGCCAAAGTCCAAACAACAAGAGATCAAATCATCCTGCTTAAAGCACTCAAAACAGTGTTATTTCTGCATGCATGGGAACACAGTTTGCTTACTGTGTACACTTTTTGGTACAAACAACATTTCAAGGAAGCAAGTACTGCTCCATCTTCCTGTATGTGACTAGAGACAGCAAGCTGCCAATGTCATCTTAAAGACATCCAAAGCTCTGCATTGCTGCTCTTGTAGTGACCTATTTGGAGAAGGCACAGCCTCAGCCTGTATTGTGTCAACAGAGAGAAAACACAATAAGTAGATGCATGGAGAACAGAAGAAAAAAAAATATAGGAATGTGTTATTAATAAGGAATAATAAAACACAAATACTGAAAGACAAATTTATTCATCTTGAAACTGACCCACAGCCCACAGATGCCAGCAGGATGCTTTATTTTAACTTCAATGAGTTTTGGTTCAGCTTCTTGGAGGAAAGCTCCAATCCACAAATGGATCCATGGAAGAGAGGAAGAATGACCCACTAATCAAATCACAAGGCTGTTAGGAACATCTAGCTGAGTCATCTGTTTTGCACCAGACTTAGATCATGAGGCTACATCTATATGAAAACAGCATCCTAGAGTATAGATACAAATCATGTACTTGAACATGTGAGAGCTCTGGAACATAGTAATAACATCAGGCTGGCACTTGTCTCAGCATAACATGGGGCTGACACAATTCTCCTTTCAGAACTGAGATTCTTCCTCCACATAAACACTATGATGCTTCACATGGACATACCACCTTGTTTGGTGATCTCAGATACACCTAGACCAGTGGCTCAATGTGAGCATGTCCACAGCATCATGCCAGAAGCCACTGCAAAGTGCTGTGGTCAGGTAAATCAGTGATGGGAGAATTCAAGGGTGTATTTATGAAAAAAAATATACATAACTTTCAGTCCTGGAGAAAGGGCAAGAAGACTCTTAATATTATGGGGAGGGCAAGTTTACAGCTGATTTTGTGACATTACAGCCAGATTCCAATCAGATATTGCTGTGTGCAAATCCAACTGGGTTCAAAGAAAGACTGGATTTCCTTCTTATCAGACTTCAATTTCAGACTTAGAGGGGGAAGGGAAGGCTTCTACAGAGGACTTCAAAAAGGTAAAAAGATTAGTACATTCCTCAAAATTTAGATTAATGTATTTGAATTTGTTTTCTATTATTTTGTTTTAAATACAAATCACTTATTTTCTATATTGCTCTCTCCTTATCTTTCCTGCAGCTTCCTTCCTGTGTCTATGTGGCATTGGCAAAGTAACAATTCCATTGTATGACATCTTTGAACTGAACGTACAGAGTGGAAAGTTAATTGCTGGGCTGTATTGTATACAGAAATAGAGACATGGATCAGGGTACATTTAGAAGAGTGGACAGGTCTGATATGAGTTTCTAAACAGAAGCCAAAAAGGCTATCAGAGTTTAACCACAAAGAAGATTTAGGTTAAGGCTATCAAATGAAGACATACCCTTCCTGGGCTGACCCCCAAGTAGTGTGAAAAGAATTAAATGCATTTTAAAAAGATATCTCTTTAACAGAATATGACCTGTTTTACATTGCTTTGAAGTTTACTATCTATTAAAAAAAAGTTGGTTTGTAGACAGTCTGGTATGCTTTCTCCTTGATACTTAAAAATAATTAAAAACCAAACATGTCAAAATAGCACAAACAATAAGGAAATAAGAAAGAATCTACTATCTACTCACTGATAAGATAATATAACTAATATTTTGTTTATTAATATCAAAACACTAAGAATAAATATATTTGAGGTCTAAACAAAGATATCAGTTTTGGGGAAGCATAAAGGTGTACAATAATATGTGTGATTGTTCTTTGATAAAACTGTTAAACATTGTACATGGCGTGTTGTTTCGAATGGTTTTCTGTGGTAAATACATGACATGTTTTTTCAGGTCACCAATTCTTGCTTAGTAACTCCAAGGCTTGCAATGAGTCAGGGAGCAGTCACAACCCAGTGCTACTTGACAACATTTCTCCCATACCCACTGCATCAAGTGACAAGGGCATGCCCCATATTGTGGGACTATCAAAGATAAGATAAACACATAGACACTGGCATTGCCTAGCACCACAACTTCTCTTCACCTTTCCGTACTCAGTTCACAAGGTCAGGGAGCTGGAGAGACCTGAAACGCAAGGAGTTTGCAAGTCATCAGTACTGTAGTGGGGAACGAGAAGCTAGGGATTAACAAATTTCAGTTGTATACTGTCACCTCTCTTGCTCTGTAGCTTCTACATGAAACTCTGTTTGTGTCAATGCTGTTCAGTGCCATTTTAGTCTCGTGGGGTACTGGAGATATCAACAAGGAGGGGACAGTGTCTTGACCCCACTGGAGCAGCAGACTGAAGACAAGAATAGACAATCTTGTGCACCTTTATGGCAACAGGCATGTACATGAGGGCTACTGAATCCCAATCTACCAGTCAGACATAAAACTCTCCTAATTTAACATTGTATCCTAGTTTATTATTTTACCTTCTCTTAGAATTTTATATTAGAGTTAATGTGTTCAGCTCACAGTATTGTGAGATTTGTGTAGTCTTTCTCCATTATCCTCAAAGCAGGACCTCTTTGGACAGCTTAGGTTTTCTCCAGGCTCTTTACACTGATATTTGGATATGGTGACTTTGGGATCTTACAGGAAAATCTCACTGGTTTACCTTGTCTGTTGTACATCTAGGGCCTGGACTGAAGGAAACTGAAACCTTTTCTGTGTATAAGTCTACTTTTCTCACTCTTGCTCATTCCTTGAATTCCCCCTTTCAGCATTGAGGTCTGCCACTTCACAGCCTATGGTAGAGGCCTAAGAATTAACCTGTGATGGTGGGCTGGGACTTATTCTCTCCATAGTCTCTCTTTTTGGAAAGAGACCAAACTAGTTTCCACAGAAGCAAAGACCATGCTAAAAGATTGGATCTGTTGCCATTCTAGACTGGAACTGAAGTTATCTAACAAAATAGCCTACAATATTGGACCTCAGTCCTTCTTTGCCATGATATATATCACTGCAAGTTAAAGTACTGTAGGACTGACGTCATGAGTGATGAGTTGGAGAAGAAAGTTTGAGGGTTTCAGAATGTTATGGAAACTTCACTAGCAAAGGTGGACAACTGGCTTGGACAGGTGACATTAATGGATTATAAGCAGGCTTAGAGGTAACTGCTGTTGAATCAGTTACACTCTTGAGATATGTCCTCACACCTTTACTAATGGAAAGGACAGAGAAGGTCTGGACTGAACTCATCATGAATGGATGAAAGAAGTGGAAGGTTTGGAAAAGAGTGGTTGGAACCAACCTTGCTTTGTCGGAACAGCCAGAGATGCAAGTGTCTCTGTCAACCAGCTGAGTGAAACTTGAGATATATCAATTTGTAATAACATTTCTAATTAATCTTTCAGGCGTTATTTTAGGTTAGAGTAAGAGACTTGACCTAAAGAATCCTACTGTTGAATCTGCCATTTTTCTAATTCTTAGTTTGCGTTTTCTAAAATTCAGAGAGATATGATACTTTGAGATTAACTCAGTTCTACAATTCAGATACAAAGTATTAGCCCTCACTCTATTCTTTCTTTATCATTCTTTCACTATTTCATCCTTCTTTGTCAATACTCTATTCTACAATTAAGCATTATTTTATTGTAATCCATTGACTCTTAATGAAACTGCTTTGTGAGAGTGTGCAAAACTTGTATTTCTCATTTCTGCAACAATTATAAACAAAGCATAGGTGTTGTAGAAGTTTCTTAGTGATGTTAGCAAGATTATTACCTGCCTTTTCAATGAAGCTTTATTGACAAATGGGGAGTTCATCTGTCAGTGACCAGCAGTGCCATTTTTCTTTGCCTTTTGTAACTTGGTTGAACTCAGAGCAAGAGGTCACTCATCACTCTCTTTGACCATTTGTGCAAGCAAATAAGAAGCATGATTTCGGAAGTAAATCTTTAGCAACTGTCACATATTTCCCTTCTCCTACTGATGTTAGTAGAGGAACATGTATAGACACTTCATCATGTTAAGCTAACATGGCTACAAAGCTGGAACTATATAATGGGTTTTTAGAGCTAAAGAATATTCAGGCAATTTGAAGATATTTTTTGAGGGGAGTTTTGTTTGTTGGTTTGGTTTGTTTCAAATAGCATTTAAGAGTGAATCGGATGTTAATAGATGGGCAGTTTCACCATAAGAATGAAATAGTTTTTTCCACACACGGGTTAGTTTTTGATTACTGTTATGTAATTGTAATAGTTTTGTATGGGAGAAGGGGAAGTACTCTTGCATTTGGTTTTACTGTGATTTCATAGTTGTCATGATAAAGTTCATTTCTAACCATGGAAGAAACTCACTGAGTAAAGTCCTTCTTGCTCTATTCTATGAATATCATGTATTTGTATTTCAATAACCCCTAGAATGAATCCCTAACCAACTGAGACCTCCTGATCATAGTGTGTCTACACATATTTAGAAAATTATGGTCCGTGCTAAGAGTTTAATGGTAAAACTAAGTGCTGTAAATGGTTGCCACTTAATTGACTTCCATGTATACTTCCTCATACAAGATTTCTCTTGGTATATATATTAAAGGAGAATTTTTCCCAGTGGATCTGTATGGCAGTATAAATTCTTGGATATTTAAATATGTGCTGTGGGATGATGTAATTTGAGATACACCATAAATTAAAGAAATTATGCTTAAAATATATTACACTACATAGAAGAGAAGCAATTATTTGAAAATAGAGACCAATGGATTTATTAGGAAAACAGGCGTGTGGCAGTGGACAAACCTCAGGCACTGACAAAAGCAATCCTCCATTACTGTAGAGGCTATATAGAAGCCCTATATCTTATTCAAACTTTTATGAAGTACTACCTTTAAATAATGAAGTTGTTTTTCCAATGCTGAAAAACTGTTTTTACTGTTGCTGAATGAAAACTTACCTCTTATGGGCTGGTTCTAGATAGGGCCTGTATCAAAGTTTAGAGAATAATCAGTTTTCTCAGCTTTCAGAGTATGCAATCAAAAGATTCTGGTTTTTATATGCCATATGTAACAATATGAAAACACAATGTTGGAATTTATCACAGAATCACAGAATCACAGAATCTCTCGGTTGGAAAAGACCTCCGAGATCATCACGTCCAACCGCTCCTGTCTACCCCCTAAACCATATCCCTAAGTACCTCGTCTACCCGCTCTTTAAATACATCCAGGGATGGTGACTCCACCACCTCCCTGGGCAGCCTGTTCCAGCCTCGGACAACCCTCTCAGTAAAGAACTTCCTCCTTAATGTAGTGTTTTGATGAGCTTTATTGAAAATCCCCCAACCTACAGGCTTATACTTTAGAATTCATTTTAAACACAGACTCCTATGCATAATACATATAATTTTCAGGGCCACCTTGTTTTATCTGTAATTTAAAATGTCTTGTATTGATTAAAGAAAAAATTAAAAAAGTTTGAAGACCTTTTCTCCCTAAAAATCATATTTTCCATGGACCAAAATGTACCATATTAAATCAATCTACACATCTAGACTTTTCAATCCAATTAAAATGTTCAAGTTTTCTTTTAAGATGGAATAATAGAAACTTAAAACAAAGGAAAGACAAATATGTTGCTAAAAAAAGATAAAAATTTTCTGACTAACACTTGGGAAGATGATCACCCATGAGAAGAGACCACTTGCAGGACAAAGACAGGAATGGATTTATCAGTGTGAAAGGATGCAATATATTGTTTTATAGTTTCCAGTTGTGTGTCCTCTCAAGTGACTTCTCAATTGATAAAGTAGTTTTCGAACTACAGAAGACTTTCTGTTGCTTGCTCTATCATTTTACCTTGTTTTTGTATTGATTCTAATCATCTTGAAAATATGTCTGGAAATTAGTATATAATTCAGAAACATTTTCCTTAGTTGTGGTTTAATGATTCTTATGTAAATCTTTCTGAATTACATGATCCTTCACACACAGAATCTTTGAAAATATTAAGCCTGCTCGGGTAAGTATTCATTGAACAAATATCCTGGTTTTAAATTATATTTCATTCTCCTAAATGTTATTTCATAACTAGTCATGCATTTTTGGAAGCTTTCTAGGTGCTGACTTTTTAAAACAGTCCTGATTCCACCAGGTGTCCAAAGCTAGTCAGTTGGCTACCATTGAAAAATCAATCCATCAGTGGGATATAACTGCCCAAATATTTTTGAAGAAGTATGACTTTGTCCTTGCATACTGTTACTGTTACAGTCTCCATTGTCATATGTGTGCAGTTCACACGATGTTACATTAGCGAGCTGTATGATGAAAATGACGGACTTTCTACTTATGTAAACACCTATTATAGCATCTTTTTACCCTCTAAGGATTTATGACATCTACTTTCAGAAACTTAATCTTTCCAGACTGGAGACACGTTTTGAGCCTATCCTGAAACAAATTGTATCAAAATTCATTCAGTAAGATAGCAGGCAAGACATCAGTAAAACTTCCATAAAGTACTATGGAGGAGCAAAGCAGAAAGTGACAGTACGCAGCAACTTTATGTATCTAATTTACTAATGAAGAAAAGATGCCTCTTTGTTAGGACTTTTCTTGATAACTTAAAAAATGTTATGCTTCTTGGAGCAAAAGATGTGAAAGACCCATCAGCACAGAACAGGACAAAGAAAATCAGTTTTTTTCTGAAATTGAAGAGCCAAATCTTTAATTTTAAACTGTATTTAAAGTCTTATCATTGTAATAAATGGGAACATCTTTGTGATAAAAGGAAAGTGACTCACAGTGATTTTTATTTGCTTGCTTAATTTGTCCATTTTTATCTAGTGCTGCTTCATCTTATCTTTTGTAACAAACCCTTTCCATTTCTCTGTCACTGGGAAGCATTCTGTTAACTAAAATGAACTATAAACTTCAAAACAAATATTCAACAAATTCAGCAGAGAAAAAAACCCTCATGTTCCTAAGGAATCTAAACAAGTGTTCTATCAATCAGCATGCTTATAAGTAGAAAACAAAAATAAATAGCTCACTATCCCATCAACATAGTATTACATCAACAGTCTTTTTAAAGATTCATTAGTGTTTCATCGCCAAAGGTTGACTTATTGCTGTGTTCAAGTTGCCTGAACGTCAATGGAGAGATGAAATGAATATACCAAGAGGTGAATAGTTCCTTTATACTTACCCAGAGAGTAGAATCAATGAGTTTTAAATCCAGGAAGAATGCAGATCTACTTTACAAAACCCTGTTTAACAGAATTTTTGTTCTTATAATTAATCCCAGGCCTCCTTAATTGAATAAGATAAATGTGGAAGGAGAAATGGTGCTTTTGCCAGCTGTCTGTAGGTTTCATTCCTTTAAGTTTCTAGGTCTGATTCTGAGCCAGGCAAATTGGTTTTATGCCAAAAGCAATTGTTCAAGGAATGCACCCCCATCCTACTTGTGTAAAAAGTCCAACAACCCATTTCTAAAAATCTGAATTCTGTGATTTCCAGAAGAATTAACAAATATAGGCCACATGATATGCCACACCAACATGGGAATAGAAAGCATTCAGAGCTGTATTTGTTCCATTATATGTCAAGAAAAGAATTTCCTCACATGGAAAAAAGCAAACTCTATATCCTTCCTACGCCAGATATGTAGCATATCTGCCCTTTAACAGCAGAAGCTAGAGCAGAAAAGTAATTGCAACTTCTTTTAGCTTGTCCTTGTTCCATAGCAGCACAGTATTGCTAGCTATCAACATTTCTTGGGAGGCACCAATTTGAAGAAAGGCCTTCAAAGAATTTTCATCTCCTTTTGGACACCCCAACAGGGCTGGAGGAGAGGAATGGGAGGTGGCAAAAATTAATGGTTACATTCAGCTTCTATCATCCACTACATCCTTTTCATGTGGTGCAGGGGAGATTTGCAGAGCAACATTCTCCAAAACCCTGGCATGTGTTAGTTTGCATGTTTGAGGTTCTTAGAAACATTTTTTCAAGATCTACAGCTATAGATGACTTGGGGTGTATATCAGATGTAACTGTTTATACTTCTGCTGCAGTGTATAGTGCAGACTAAACATGCCTTGCACAGATTCTGAAGAAGTACAGACTTCTGCCTACAGACTGGAATATCTTCCACAGCATGGAAGTCCTGCTTCTGTTTCTTGATGGTAACAGGATTTCTGACTTACGAGGTTTCTCTGATTCAGCTGAGCAGTGCAGTTTTTTCTTGGATTAAATAATTGAAAAGTCATCACAAAATTATTACAATGTAAGTATCACATGATTTGTCCTAACTTTTCTAAACATACATAATGTGTAACCTATTAATTATAATTTTTGAGTGACTTCCACTAATATATGGTCACTACAGGCAGAATTCTTTCCATACTGAAGTTAATTAGAAATATTTTAGAATATGCTTCTAGATAGCTGTAACAAGAAAACCTTTCTAGCAAAGCAGCTAGACACCTTTGCTAGCACATATGAACATAAAAGCTACTTGACATGCTTCATGTATAACAGTATTCATGGCAACCAACAACTAGCAAATTAGACAAATTGAAACTGAATTGTTTGTCCTTCTAACAATTCTCAGCTCTTCAAAAACTCCAATGGTTGTAAATACTTCAAAGAAAAGTGGGCATTGCAGCATATCACAAAAGTCATCAAACGTAAATTATGTCAAATGCAAATTATACATGTTGTGTAATGTGGCTAACAACCTGAAAAAAAAAAGAATTAAAATGACTAAATATCTGTACTGCATGTAGAAACACTGAAATAGACTCTCCATCTACAATTTAGCAGGATAGTCTGAAAATTCTGTTTCAGTAGATTTTGTTAGCATTTTTCTCCAGTTCTAACTCCCATGCTTAAACGTCTTGTTGAACTGAGATCTAAAGCTGGTAAGTGCATGTTGCCTCCAGTTAAAAATATTGCATAAGAATTGCTTCATCAGTCCTTAAAAATGGAACTGTGAAGAGATTTTGGTAGGGCGTTCTTTCCTCACACGTCAAACTTTTCCAATTTTACAAATGTATGCTGTAGTAAGTATGCAGATCAGTATTTGTATAACAAAAAGTAGTTAATACAGTGAAATACTGTCATATTTTTTTTCAACATGAGCATGCATTGTGAAGTACAAAAGCACACAAATCTCCAACTTCATATTTATTTCACTTGATCCTTTTTGCTTTAAAACAGTCGTTGGAACAGATTCATAAATCAACTACTTATGCATGAAAAAATATGATTTTATATTTTGTGAACGAGCAAAGCATTGTCTAAAACAATAGGGAAAACCACATTGGCTATGTAAATAATGTAAATGTCTTATGGGAGAAGGAAAAAAAATCATTTGAAGAAATAGCATTATAATCTACTTCAAAATAACCAACCTATTTAAGTCTTGCCAACTGAAATATTGCACACCATTTACAATTCAGTTGGGAAAAATCAATTAATTTCCCAATGTTTATGCTTCATAACAGTTGCAGAATTTCAGCAATGCCTCCATACTTCTAATCTCTCCATCAGTTCAAACTCCACTCCAATGAACTTTTAACTACAAAGACAAAAGTTGGATCAGTGGGGATTTTTGAAGAATTCTCCTACCTCAGCACTATTGTTATTCAGAGCAATCAAGGCTGTTCGCTTTGCGAGAAATTTATTTGACAGTGCTTAACTTTGACAGCCTGAACTTTCTCAGATTCTTTGTGTCTGTATATTTAAGCTTCTGCTATGCTTTTGTTTGGAGAGTTCTTTGTTTCAATGGGTAAAAATGTCCTTTATCTGTTTCATTCGTTAACATGAAAAAAAATAATTGTTTTAAGTCTTGGTTATGCAGATGTGAACCAAGAGAAAAATTACATCTGAGTTTATTGTAAACTACATATGAAAGTAGTGGTTACTCACTGGTTAACTATTTGTCAAGGTATCTCTGAAAATAGAGTTACTTCTTAAATCTCTAATAGTTCTTTACCTAAACTCTCTGAGAAAATGCATTGGTTAGATTCATCCGAGATTATTCATCAAGTGAATTAGTAGCTTCAAGGTACATGGAAACTTGATGAACAGTACAAAGAATAACAGATTGTTTTAGGGGAATTTAAAAGAACCAGAAAGGAACTGGTATCCCAAGATTTATTAATAACTTTCAGATGATTGAATTTGGAGGAAAATAAAACAATTTTGTTTTCTTTGTGACTTAAGCATGGTTGTATATTTATGTTTTATTTAATGTTAGTAAAGTGAAATTGGTATAGTGCAACACTTAAATTAGATTTTTATAAATATATATATGTGGCTAGATATATGTATATATTTACGTTTGTGTATTTTATTCTGGTCATGGTTAGGTGTAACTATCGTGATTTTCTGGCAAGCTCTGGAGTCACCCATCTTCATTTTCCTAAGAAATAAAGATGTTGACTATTATATCCTGAAGAGTTTTGGCAAATGCCCATCCAAAAGAACACACATATTACAGAATCATGTCATTCCTAAAGGTAGCTCTTCAGACTGGTAGCATTACTGGACCTAGTATACTAGTGAAGATTAAGTTATACAGTTTTCTTTAGCAGCTCTCTGAGTTTTGCTTACTTTAAACTTTCTTTTCCCCTAAGGGAACTGTATACTTAGTTTACATATACATTTCTATTCCTTTGGGCTTAGTTCTTGAAATTGATCAGGATTTTCTGCCTTGGCACGAGAAGAAGAATAGTTTAGTTGTATATTTTAATCTCTTCTGGTCTTAATAGCTGATTAGGCAGCAATTAATTATTCACCATTTCTCATAACAGGCTCAGCACAGCACCAAATAAAGGTATCTGGCAGCAGGTTGAAAACAAAAGGGAGTAGTACCTTTTTCATATAATGAAAATTTAAATTGTTAAGCTCCCTGTCACAGTGTTCTGAAAGAGGAAAAGTTAAAGAAAGTAATAGCCACAGTTTCATGGAAGCAATGTTTTTTTGAGGGCTGCCAGCCAGAAGGATGAGATGTACCTGCAATCCAGGAGCCAGGGGAGGTGCCAGGGGGCAGAGGCACTTTATATTCACACTCCTCAGCCTCCTCTGCTGACCACAGCCATGGGCTGGACACTGGCACAGGCTCACTCCTGCTCTGGCTTGAACGACTGCTCTCATGTTTTTATCATATCTGTTGAAGCTAAAGGTAGAAGTACAGTGGTGCTGCTCAGCCACCGCATATGATGAAGATGTTAACATTTAAGATGACAGAGAGATCAAAAATAAGTCACCGAAATCATGGGAATAGTACAACTAGTGTAACAACCATAACTTCAAGTGAATGGGGTGTGAGGTAATTCCATGTGCAAACACCATTATATATTGATCTGAATGAATTACATACCCCTTGTTTAAATACTTGTGTTTCCTATAGTATCTAATGGTTTTGTACAGCACTTTAATTGACACTTAACCAAATCTAGTAACAAGACTGTGTTTTCTTATAGGTACTGCAAAACTATGTAATATTACTTCCTGTAGCTATGGAGACCTTTGCTCTTGTTAGTGCTGCTTTTCCATTTGACTGTAACCTTGAATAATCTTTAAAGAATGTTTTTAGTCATGAGCCCTTCACCTTCTGGTGATTTCATCCAGATACAATTTCCACAGGCTTTACTGGGTTAGACAGAATAAAAGAAGGGACCATCTGAATAAAATAAAATGTCACCATTAAATTGGCTTTTGTAGCTTAAGGTATAATGTAATGATATTTTCCTAACAGCTGCTTTCAGTTGAATTTGAAGTTTTAAAAACCCTTTGCATCTGATTCAAGTAATAAAATGCAGGTTGTGTTACTTCCTCCTTCTGTGTCGTATACAATAAGCAAAACATTGATACTTTACATGCAACATGGTGGTCATTAGGCATTTTTACTGTATGTGAACATTATTTGCTGACCTCAGCATTTGATGAATGAGTAACCCAATGAAAAGTTTGTTTAAAATCAAGGTGTGGATGGATGCTATTTTGGAATTTAAAAAGTCAGTACTTTTTTCTAATTTCTGTTGCTCATTTAATTTAATTATGTGTAACTTACTGTTTGTATTTTAATTTCTTTCAGTTTTTACAACTAGATTGGAATTAAATGAGTGTTATTCTATGTAAGAATATGTATTGAATATATAAGAATACATGTGTTGCCTTTTATTCCTACAAACTAAACAAAGGGATCACTTCATCAAGCACTGAAGCTATCCCTGAAGGGAAATGTAGCAACTGTTTGTCAGTGTATACAACCAATACACAAGAATTTAAAACAGGGAAGGAAGAATAGCATATTCTTAGGAATTTAGTGAGGGAAAATCAATACCTAAGCCTGAAGTAAAATGCCACAGTCCTTCAGTAATAATCTTTTGTGAAGCTCACTTCTTAGTGTATCTAAAAGAAGGTATTTCAATCCTTCATTGTATGTTCCTTACTATTACTGCTACCATGGGAAATATTGTACAAATATTGAGTATTTTCTAAACAAACAAGAAAGTCAAGGAGTTTAAAGGAGAAACTAGTCCAGAGGCATGAATGTCAGGCTCCGGAAGAAATCTAGTTCTTTCACCTGCCTCTTCTTCGCTTTCTACCCCTTCCAGTTATACTTTCAAAACCATCGATATCTGTGATCCTAGAGAAAGATGTTAAACATCTTATTTAGCATCTGCTATGAAAATTTCATCACAAGGCGTTTTATACTAACATGAAGACTTCAGGTAGCAGAGGCTGGAAAG
Source organism: Mesitornis unicolor (assembly GCF_000695765.1). NCBI lineage: Eukaryota > Metazoa > Chordata > Aves > Mesitornithiformes > Mesitornithidae > Mesitornis > Mesitornis unicolor. The sequence continues at coordinate 64,842 of NW_010168598.1, forward strand.
ATGAAGATGGTTTCTGAGGTATCTGAGAAGGAGGGAGAGAACCTATGACTGATGTAAGAAAGCAAGAACCACATTAGCAAGGTATCATACAAACTATTGGGCACAGCAACAATAAAACAGGAAAGTATTGTCCAGTGAATTCAAAGTATAAAAGAAACAGAAGGAGACTAAGAAGATGCATGAGGCAGAATACAGGAACAGAAGGTATCAACAGATAAAAAATATGAGTCAGAACAGCAGTAGAAGAACAGAAATGTAGAGTTCAGAGAAGTGAGAAAGAGATTAAGAATGTGCATGAGACAGAGTGCAAGAATGCTGTGGAGTGTGTGAAATGCAATGAGAAAAAAAAATAAAAGATCGCAGCTGTGTTTTCCTAGGTCATTTTCGACCCAAACTGTTGTTGAAATGACAAACATGAAGCAACCCTGTTTTCATGGAGAACAACTTATGTGCTGAGGTGACTTTGCTCTTGCTTTTTCTGTTACCTAGCTTTCCCCGGAGGTTGTGTCAGGTTAATATTACTTCAGCTCCTTCTAAGTGAGCCATGCATTTGCAATACTGCAGTTCTTCACTCCAGAGGGAATGTCACTGCATGAGGCAATCTCATTACAGAAATTAGTATTTACTATGACTCAGCCATCTTCATATTAGAAACAGCAGAAAGAGACACAGCCTTGAAAAGATACACTGTCATCCCTAAAGGAGCACTTTAGGGAACTTCTTCATCACTGTGGTTTTAATTAGATTTTAATAACTGCTGAATGACAACTTATGCTACTAAAATTCAAGTAACTTTCAATGAGAGAATGCAAAATCAATGCAATTAAGAATTATAAAAAGTTAAGTGCATATCAATGCTTTTCCCAAATGTCAGGCTTAGATTTTTTAAAAGTATATAAAACATTCTCCCACCTCACCCTACATTTGGTTTACATGTGCTCATAATCTTTAGTCTCAATTGAAATTTTACGTTATTTTGTATCCAATGACAAAAAGTGAAATATAGAAAAGTCATGTCTGGCTTGCATTGAATCCACTAAAAAATATAGTTTTTGTCTCAATGACATTTAAAGGTATAAATCCCTCAGAATTATGGGAGTTTTACAAGACTTTCACCAAAAAAATCCACATTCTATATTGTTCAGAACTAGGTATGATAACAGGTGTATGAAGTATGATTTTCATTCAGTTTCAATGAAATCTGACTTGAAAAAAATGTTATTTTTATTTTGCCATAACAGTTTTGGAATGAAAGGAATTCATCTTATTAAACTATTCTTGTATAAGAAAAGGTATTTGAAGTGAAAGAATTAGCATAAGAATTTGCTACAACCATTGTCATGGAATTCTCAGGAACACAATGAGTCATGCACTTATCTGCCCAAAAACCAACCTTTTAAACCATTCCCCCTGAAAAAAACCCAACCTTTTAATCTAATAGCAGCTGTTAAGTGATTGGCCTGGTTTTGGATGGAATAGAGTTAATTTTCTTCGCAGTAGTTCCTATTGTCCTGTGTTGTGGACTGGTGACCAAAACAGTGTTGATAGTGCATGGATGTTTCAGCTTTTGCTGAACAGCACCTAGGCCTTTTAGGCATCGAGGCCTTTTTAGCACCTAGGCATCAAGGCCTTTTTTCCTCCTGCTACACTGCCAGTGAGGAGGCTGAGGGTGCATGAGGAGCTGGGAGAAGACAGAGCTGGGACAGCTGACCCCAAGTGCTTGTGGGTATTCCATGCCATATGATACCGTGTTCAGCAATAAAAGCTAGGAGTGAGGTTTACAGACTGGCTGGGCATCAGTTCACTGATGAGGAGAGAATGCTTATGTGTCATTTGTTTATTTTTTTTTCCTTTTTTTTTTCTTTTTTTTTTTCCCCTCTCTTTTACCTATTAAACTGTCTTTATCTCAGCCCATGGGTTTCTCACTTTTGCCCTTCTGCCCCATGCAGGGAGTGACTGTGTGGGGTTTAGCAGCCTACTGAGGCTAACCTACAACAGGGATATAAATATTTCCACTGTTCAATGGGAGTATTCTGGTATTGGAGAATTACTGATGTTGATTATGCTCATCATGCACAGACAAAAAATAAAATCACCTTCCTTCTAATGACAACAGTTTAAAATAATCTTCATATTATTCATACATTATAATTGCCAAATAGACCTTATCCTATATTTAGCTGATTGTTTCCTGTTAAACATTTGCAATACTTCCAGGTCCTGCTGTGATGCTCCAGTGTCACAGAAGAGGGTGGATCACATGATATTTATTTATATTTATAAAGGTTTTTTACTTTTTCACCATAAGACACACTTCTTTAACAGGTAGAGTTGGAAGCGTTGGAAATTAGCACGTCTGTTCACCAGTTTGATACTCTATTTATTAAGGATCACTATTGAAATAGTACTGGTTGAAAGAAAATCTTAAGGGGGAGAGAGGGGAAGAATGAAAGGATTCAAAATCTAGCTTAAACACCTGGGGAAAAATAACTCTGATATTAACACTCTCAGAAGAAAGTCACAGATTTCTTGGTGTCTTTTTTCAGTGATTTCTCTTCCTTATGTTTCAGGCCAAAAGACTTAAATTCTCCAAACAAAATATCCAGAAACAAATGCAGAACCAATCAACTCATGTGTATAGTCATCCTCTCTGATTTGGTGGAAGATCTCTTTACCTATATCACTGTCCTTTTTATCTCTTAATTTTTGTTAAAGCAAAGGAGAAAATGAATTTTTTGTTATTTATTTTCTCCCTTTTCACAGCAGGATGAATTTAAAAGAAAAAAAATAGGAAAATAACATCAAAATAATGAAAATCAAGAAGAGACTTAATAGGTTTACCTATGCTATCACATAACTCTTCTTCTGGTTCAGTGATGATCCATGTTATATGCAGATTAAGCTATGAATTGCTTTCTCCCTTAACCAGCCCAAGCTGAGGGCATGTTGGGATGGACACCTTCACTCAAAGCAGCCTATGTTCCAGAGGCCTTCAGCTAATGGGAAGAAAATAATGTCTGAACTTCCCACCTGAAAAGCAGATATTTCAGCAGG